>NC_090646.1:577052425-577319925 GCF_040937935.1 Hyperolius riggenbachi
GCCAAAAAACATGCAGCAGCTACATCACCTGCCAACAGTAAAATGTTCACTGGAGTTCCTCTTTAAACTGCAGAGCACAAAGGGTGTGTGGTAAAAAGGGGTGTGTCTATGCACTGGAAAGTGGGCGTATTAATATGGGGTCATGGTGTGCATGAACTTAGCAGTGGTGTAATTCACAGACAGTGGACATCAACAGCAAAACTTTGAATAATGCCTCCTCTCCTTAAAAAAAGATGCACTACTTACTATACATATAGCAGATTGTGAACTCTTCTGGAGGACAGTTAGAGTGACATGACTATGTACTGTGAAGTGCTGCAAAACGTCACTGATATAAATACATAACAATATGGTAAGGATATTAGACTATGACAGGATTGGAGTGTGAGCTCCTCTAAGTACATGGAGATGACTATGTACTCTGTAAAGTGCTGCAGTAGATGCCAGTGCAATATAAATACATAATTATATGGTAGGACATTAGAGCCAGAGCACACAACACCACCCCTCCTCCCACAGATAGGGGAAAACATTCAAAATGGTGAGTGGTGGGTGGCGGCACACGACATGACAGGCACATCCTCTCCCCTATATATCCCTGTGCACTCCAGGGGCGATCACGGCACATCATTACCCATTGGTGCTGTCCCAATTGAAGAGCCTGATACTGTAAGTGACTGCAACATAGGAGTAAAGTAATTTATGGGTCATTTTATTCTGGAAGAAATGTACTTCATATTTGTATGTGTTTACAAGTATTTAAAATTTTATAGTTTTCGCGAAAGTGGTCCTTTAACCTCCCTGGCGGTAAGCCCGACCTAGGGTCGGGCTAGCCCCGGCAGGGGATACCATGCCCCCATGGGTTTTTGTTTAAATAAAAGTTGTGCTATATGCCTAAGCTAGCACTTCGCTAGCTAATTATGTCCCCTAAGTCCCTCCGGTCCCCACCGATCGCCCCCGATCACCGCCGTAATACGTACCCCCCAGGGATGTTGCAGCCTCCCAATCAGCTCCAGGTTTCACTATGGGGAGGATCGGGACTGCGCACAACGTCGATGAAGTCATGTCATGTCTGATCGTCGCCATAGCGACGAGTGCAGCTGGATCGTGAAGCTGCGGTTCTCGCGGGATCGCAGAGGGGTAAATATTGCCGGCGGCGATCGGGGGGTTTAGTTGGGTGCCGGGGGGCTTGGGGGACATAATTAGCTAGCGAAGTGCTAGCATATAGCGCAACTTTTATTTAAAAAAATCCTCCCGCGGACGCAGCCTCTAAAACTGGGACAGGCAGGGTTAATGGCTGCAATACTGTATGCAATGCAGTCATCATTAACTCCTCCTCGGCTCTAAGTGCAGCTGTTAATTCTTTCTGGTTGCCAAGTGCAGCCATTAAAGGGACTCTGAGCTCTAAATAAAAACGAAATTAGTACTCACCTTGGGCTTTCTGCAGCCCACCCTAGGTCGGGAGGTCCCACGGCGGTGTCCTGGCCAGAAATTGCTGCCCGGTGGCTCCCAGCAACACTGGGCCGAAGTGTCGGGCTCCATCTTCCGTAAATGTCACGTCTGTCGTCACCACGCTGGCCGCCTCGCGTCATCACGGCGGCCTGCGTGACAGTACTGCGCATTCGCGGTTTAATCGCGCATGCGTAGTACTGTCACGCCGGCCGCCGTTATGACGCGAGGCGGCCGGCGTGGTGACGACAGATGTGACGTTTACGGAAGGAGCCCGACACTCCGTCCCAGTGTCACCGGGAGCCGCCGGGCAGCCATTTCTGGCCAGGCCCTGGGAGAGGAGCTAGGACACCACCGTGGGACCTCCCAGCCTACGGTGGGCTGCAGAAAGCCCCAGGTGAGTACCAATTTCGTTTTTATTCAGAGCTCGGAGTACCTTTAATTTTGCTGTGTAGACTTATACTTGAGTGAATAAAAAATTCCTGCATAAGAGAATCGAATATTGGAGTCGACTTATACACGAGGTAGACTTTTTGGCAAAAATGTATGCACTGAGTGGGATATATTTTTAAAGGATACCTAATTACTAGGTATGTTATTAGGCGCCACGTGTTTAGTTTCTTATGATACCACCCTTTAGTCGGATTATGAACATATTTTTTAACTTGTTTACTTCGTTTTGGCATATTACTTTATAAATGTTTATCTTTATAATGGTATGAAAACACATCTTTCCACTTAAAGTACCAATAATTAACCTTTTTTATTTTGTACTTGAAATGATGAAACTACAAGACTGCTGTAGCGTGAGTTTGATATGACACTCTTGGTCCCAGTGTTTTTCTTTTCCACAGCTCAGAATCCACAACACGTTATTTGGATATACTGTATAAAACAATTATACAAGCCAGGAAAGAGTTAACACTTTAAAATTCATTTGGTGTAAAGGGATTAGCATCACACACAGCAGCAACGCTGCTAGTAACCACGCCGACTATCCATGGAGACTGCGGGACCTCTGCACTCCCTCACAACTTACACTGTAAAGAATAAACACTGATTTACAAGCTCATAGCACCACCACAAGGAGTGAATTATGACTATATTCTATGTGTTGTTTTTTTTAATATTACTAATATTTTATCTTTGACTTGAGGAACAAGTAACCTTGCAGTTGGTTTTGATAAGGAATGTGTTTAAATGCATATGTTCAATATGGCTTAAAATGGGACATGCTGCCACTTTTTGGCCATTCCAAAGAAAGAATGACACAATGTAACCGCTCATTCCCCATGCCTTCCACTCGTGTTAGCGTTTGCGTTGGGGTTTTTTGTAGCAATTTTTTTTTCGATCTTGGTGCTTGGGTGTGTGTTCCATTTTGTGAAAAACGTTTTTTAAGCGCTTTTCTCGAGTTTTTTAAATTCACTCCCTGACGCAAGTCAGGAAGTGAACTTTTTGACCCGGAAAATAATAAATACAATGTATTTATTCTTTAAACCGTGAACGCAATCACCCCACAAAGCGATTTTGTGAGCGTTTAGCGCTTTTCCTGTACCTTCCATTATAGCAAAATCGCCACAAAAATGGTCCAGGCACCGCTTTGCTGAAAGTACGGCACACGAACCGCGCTGATGTGAACCTTCTCATAGACATTCATTGCACAAGCGTTTTGAAAAAAGTCTGAAAACGCCTCTAGTGTGAATGAGCCCTACAAGTGGTTCACAAATCCTCCACATTGTCTGTAAATGTTTGCAGTCTTTAACCTAAGTATTCCAAGACAAACAAGTCCTTAAAATTCAAAGTGCATCTCCTGATTTTAAGACACTCAGGCAAAAATCTGAGAGTTAACAATAATTATTATTAACCACTTCAGGATTCGGCGTACGCTTAACTACGCCCCTGAATCCTGAAGTGGATTGCATTGGAAGTTCCATGTCAGTTCACGGAGCGTGTCTCGCAGGGTACATGTAAACACACGGGGAAGATCTTCCCCGGTGTTTACATATATACGGCGCTGCTGCGCAGCAGCGCCGTAGAGGAGATCGTCGATCCCCGCCCTCTGATTGGCCGGGGGCCGCCAGCACCTGATAGGCTGAAGCCTATCCTATCCGGCGCAGGACGGAACTCCGTCCTGCGCCGCTCACAGAGGGAGAGAGAGGGAGGGAAGGGAAAGGAAGCCAGGAAGCGCTGCGGAGGGGGGCTTTGAAGAGCCCCCCCGCAAGCGCAATCAGACCCCCCTAGCAGGACATCCCCCTAGTGGGGAAAAAAGGGGGGGAAGTCTGATCGCCCTGGCTGCTAGCTGATCGGTGCTGCGGGCTGGAGAGCCCCACGCAGCACCGATCAGCAAAACCACCCCCTGGCACAGAAGTGGTTAAAGGACCACTATTGTGAAAAATTGTAAAATGTAAAATCCATGTGAACACATGCATATAAGATATATATTTGTGCCAGAGTAAAATGAACTATAAATTTATTTTTTCCTCTGTCATCTTACCTATTGGACAGATCAGTCATGTTCTGGACTAGTCTGTCCTCTCATGGGCAATTTGGGGGTTTTCTTTTAGGCCTCTTTCACACAAAGACGTTGCGTTTTAGGTGACGTTAAGGTTGCATAACGTGCCCCTAGCGCAACGCATGGTGGTGTTGAAGTTGGACGTCAGATTGAGCCGCGTTATGCAGCTCTTGGTGCGCTGTTTTCGTTCTATCTATACTGATAGAACAGTCGCTCCAGGATAGTGATGGGAAGTCCGGATCTTTTCAAGGATTCGGATGATTCGAATCGGATCTTTGAACCAAATCATTTGACTAGGGAAGCAGACTGGGGGTGAAGTGACTAGCAGGACACGACTTTCCCTGCAACATTCTGTATGTTCTTGTTTCTTCCAGACAGACATCCACTGTGAACCGAATCGTTCATTGTGAAGATCCGGATTATTCGACTCACAAAAAAGATCCGGATCAAATGAACGATTCATTCATGATCCGGATAACACTACGAGTCCAGGTTAGGTCACCACAGTGCAGTGAATATTAATTAGCCATGTGGCTAGTCACTGAGCATGTGCAAGCAGTCTAACATAGCAAAGCCCTGTATACCGCACAGCATGCTGCACTTTTGTTCAACGTGTACCATTAAAATGTAACGCAACATGGGCACTGTGAACCAGCACATTGATTTTTCATTGCTGTAAGTTGGGCTGCGTTACAGGCTGCTCTAACGTGCGCCTGTAACGTCCCACTGTGAAAGCAGCCTTAAGGCAGGGGTCATACTTATTTGAATTGCATGAGTTTTGCCTGAGTCTGGAAAACGCATGTCAAAATGTACAAAATGTTAGTTTATGAGCCGCACAAAAAACGCATTGTCTGCATTTTTTAATGTATTTATAGGTGGAAAAAAAATCGCTCAGCAAGTTCATTCTTTCTGCATACTGTATGCAAAATGCATGGTTTACTATGGGGAATAAAAAGCACCTGCGTTTCAGAAAATAAAAGGGAAAAAATTATTTAAAGGGATACAGAAAAAACCTTTTTAAATGTCTATTTCTCCCGCTCTGTGGCTCTGATATCCTGCCCAAATGGGGCGAGTAGCAGGAGGGGGAGGCTCTTCCTATTGGCTGTCTCTTTTGTCTGTAACATTGCACCCCTTGCTGATTATTGGCTACTGACAGCTCTAGCCTGGTGATAAATACCGAACATCTTACTTGGTTTTCTAATCTAATGCTCTATTCTTTGTGAATTGACATTTCTTGACTTTTCCTGAAGTATTTACTGCACAAGTCTTGTAAAAACAAAACAGAGGACACCGAGAGCCCAATAGTGCAATATTGTCTGGTAAGCTCAATATATAAAATAATGTCAAAGGTTATTATACTCACAAAGGTGGGTTACCATCACCACTTGACAGGCAGGTGGGGAGTATTAGTACCTGACCCCACTCAGGTATAAAAGTCACTCTCTGTAGATAGGAAAATGGGGAAAGAACCCCTCCACCAGGGGTGGACTTAATAGTGCTGTAATATGTACGAACAGAGGCGCCAAGCAGAGTAAAACAATGTTCTAAAAATGATAAAAAGAGGGAAGTCGAGGTGGACTTACCTCCCTCTGGTAGTGGACATATACTCAAATGCAGAGTAAAAATATATATACAATTTATTCACAACTCCATAAAATTGCAACGCGTTTCGCGGTCAACAGTCCCGCTTCATCAGGCAGTATAGGAGCATAAAAAACTGGTTCAGGTCCATAAAGCGTGTTAGCGCCTCTGTCACGCTTTATGGACCTGAACCAGTTTTTTATGCTCCTATACTGCCTGATGAAGCGGGACTGTTGACCGCGAAACGCGTTGCGATTTTATGGAGTTGTGAATAAATTGTATATATATTTTTACTCTGCATTTGAGTATATGTCCACTACCAGAGGGAGGTAAGTCCACCTCGACTTCCCTCTTTTTATCATTTTTAGAACATTGTTTTACTCTGCTTGGCGCCTCTGTTCGTACATATTACAGCACTTACTGCACAAGTCGGTCATTTTACTTTTCAGTGCAGTAACAGCCTTAGTAAATTAGTGTTTAGGAAGATGTTCGGAAAAATATGTTTTCTGCGTTGCTGAATGTGCTAATGCTTAGTGAATTGAAGCCTACTTGTGTGATCTAATTTGAGGGATGTGATTTTTAAAAATAGCCCACAGCATTACATTAGCAATAGCATTACAAATCACAAGCACTGCTAGTGGGTCCCAGGCCTCAGAAGAGGAGAAATAGGAGTTTCTGTTTAGTTGCCCAATAGATTTTTGTTTAGTTTTCTTCACATTTCCTCTGGACATAGGTAGTAATAAAGGTAAGGCAGGGGTAACACTGGAGGTGATTGCACATGCTATCCCTGCATGCAGAATTGCATTGGATGTGACAGCCTATGTTAATCAGTGGGCTCGTTCTCATGTAAATGTGATTCCCAAAATGAAAGAAAAAAAAACATAATACATGCAGTACTTTCCTGCATACCATGCGCATTCCACCTTGATCGTGTCTATGTTTAACCACGCCCGTTCCAACGCAGGTGAATGCAGCGTGTAGGAATGAAGTGGGTAATTTTGACATGTTGTAAGTTTGAACCTTCTCTACCTAAATCAGACTTCTGACACAGTGCTTGACAAAAATCTATGACTGGGGGGATGGAGCATACAGTATGACAATAGTTTTTAAAATACAAATTGATAACAGTACTTTTTTATTTACTTTTATACAGTATTAGCTTTCATAACACTTACTGCACTGCGTCGCACAAAAATTCTGCATCCCGTTGCAGAAGCAGTGATAGCCTTATAAGGCTTTTCTGCGTACGTTTTCTGCACACCAAGTGTGTTTCTATGGAGAAAAAAACGTGCGTTCTGACAAAATGTACAGAATAATGATGTAGAATGTCCGTTTTTTTCTCTGAAAAACACATTAAGTGTGAACTAGCCCGTTGATTAACATGAGTTCTCAGTTTTTCTGTGCAGAAAACGCGTACGAAAACTGTCAAGTGTGTTCCCTGCCTCAAAAGGCTAGTAAAATCGCAGTTATGCAACGGAAATGATGCAAATTACTTGCAGTACAAACTGTGTATAACACATGAAGGTAATCCTAGATTTGTTTTAAAAACGTCTTACTGCAATTGCACAGCCACTGTTTCGCTCCCCATTTAGCAATAAATAAAACTTACACGATCTGATATGACGCAGGTAGATCAAACATTTGTCATCCAATAGCATACTATTTTTAATAGGTCTGAGCCCACTAACGCAGCTGTGTCCACTTTAGGCATAACTGACTTAACTGCATTAGAGGGCTCAGGCCCTAACCCAGGCATGGGCAAACTTGGCCCTCCAGCTGTTAAGGAACTACAAGTCCCACAATGCATTGCAGGAGTCTGACAGCCACAGTCATGACTCATAAAGGCAAATGCATTGTGGGACTTGTAGTTCTGTAACAGCTGGAGGGCCGAGTTTGCCCATGCCTGCCCTAACCACTGAAATTACCAATGCACTCTTCTTAAAGCAGATCCGAGATGAAAAACTAACTATAACAACTAACTTGTCTATATAGCTTATCTAAAATTGAGATAGTTTGCACAGCAAATCTAGCTGCAAACAGCTTAAACAGTATATGATTATTCCTTCCTGTGATACAATGACAGCAGCCATGTTCTGCTTGTCATATTACACACAGGCAAGCTGATAGCATCTCCAGCCCTCAGCCTGTGAAAAGTCCACTCTCCTCTCCTCCTCTCCTCTGCCTCTAAAATCTCTGGCTAGTAACACTTCCTCCTCCTGCCCAGACTGAGCTCCCATAAGCCCTTGCGACCTGGCTCTTATGAGTGCCAAGGCACAAAAGGAGCTGTGGGCGAGGCTTGTTTAGTTTTAGGGAATTAGAGTATTACAAAAAAAAGTATTTGGCTTAAGGAATGCCCTATAAACTATATGAAAGGAACCCAACTATTCAATGCGTAAACGTTTATCTCGGATCCACTTTAATTTTGCACATAGGACATAACACAAGGTAGCACATTAGCACAGTTTACAAGCAACTACTGCATAGAGCACCACATCCACCTGGATTTTTCTCTATATAAAGTTAATCAAAGTATCAATACAGGAGCATTTGAGATAAAGAGCTTTGCTATACTATATACATAAAAAATACTATATAAATCATGATGTTGTTTATTAGTGTGATATAGCACATGGAAGCAGACCCTGTTAGAGCTTTTTAGTGACACTGGTTGGTTAATAAATACGAACGTCAGTCACTGAAATGACATGGTTGGCGTACTGATTAGTAGTTGTCTTCTAAAAATCAGTTTATGAGGGTGTTTGATTTGGGGACTGAAGATTACTACTAGGTGGCTGGAGATTGATATATTTGTCAAAGCAATGAAGTATATCAATCTTCAGTTTATTTCTGTAGAACGGATGGACGGCCTTCAGACTGGGAAGCAAGGAGTTCAGAAACATTTGCTCTTCGTCTTGAATGGGAGCAGGAGATGTGATCTTTTCACCAACTTTTATTAACAAGTCTTTTAGATCTATTTGGACAGTTTCTCTTGCTTTTGCATTTGTTTTATCTTCTGTCTTTTTGGCTGCTGCTGAGATGTAGAAATCCTCAGGTCTTCCACCTCTTGTTTAGTGGGAACATCTTCTTCTGAGCTAGTCCCAACAGAAGCAGCTGCCCTACGGAAATCAGTTCGCTTTATTAACTTAGTGCACATTTTCATAAAGATATACCATTTCTGTAAAATAAAATCGTATTCTCTAATATGCATTTGCTTTTGTTACATAAAATCTGCATATTTTGTACTGAGTTGAACTAAAATTTTGCAACTTATTAGCACTACAAAAGGACATGCCTTCCCTTAGTGTGAAAACGTATACATAATTGTATCCACTGTATTAAGGTGCATACGCATGCACTATAACTATCATCTGAAGGAATCGGGACTCAATCTCTAGGGTGACAGTTTTAGGCACGAACTTATACAGCCAAGAGACCAAGAGAGTACTGTTTCTAGGGGTAGGGAAGGCAGCTTCTCCCAGGTGGTGTAAGCATGGGACTGATGCATGGCAGATCATTAAGTGACCACAGTGGACATCTATACATACACTAGATTATTCCCTGAGATAGCCCAAAATGGCTGCCAAAGTCAGTCCCGCACATGTACAAGGCTTAAAGAGTCACTGAAGCGGAAAAAAAAATGATGATGTAACGATTTGTATGTGTAGTACAGCTTAGAAATACAACATTAGGAGCAGAGACATAAGTCTAATTAATATTGTTTCCAGTACAGGAAGAGTTAAGAAACTCCAATTGTTATCTATGCAAAAAAGCCATTGAGCTCCACGACTTTCAAAGTCACAGAGAGCTCTGTCTTCTGAAGCTTATTATCTCAAGTTTCAGCCACTGTATTGTTTTTTCTTTCCTGCAGAGAACAGTTCAAAAGTTCATTGGCCTGCTCTGTAAAATCATTTAGAATGCTGAGTAGTGTGTAAACTACAAATATTAGAGAATGATGCAATGCTATAAAAAAAAAACTATATAACTGAAAATAAAAATATGAGAATATTTTCTTTGCTACTAATGCTAACTTTAAAGGGAACCTAAACTGGGAAGGAGATGGATTTTTCCTTTTAAAATAATACCAGTTGCCTGGCTTTCCTACTGATCCTGTGTTTCTAATACTTTTAGCCACCACCCCTCAACAAGCATGCAGATCAGGTGCTCTGACTGAAGTCAGACTGGATTAGCTGCATGCTTGTTTCAGGTGTGTGATTCAACCACTATTGCCAGGGAACTGGTATTGTTTAAAAGGAAACATCCATATCCCTCTCAGTTTAGGTTCCCTTTAAAGCCATATTTGGTGTATTGTGATTATTGGGGCTAATATTTTAAAGTGTACTCAAGGTGAGATTGATATGGAGGTTGTCATATTTATTTCCTTTCATACAATACCTGGCAGTCCTGTTGCTCTTCTTGCATCAGTAGTGTCACAATCCTGAAACAAGCCTGTGGATAATCCAGACCGACTTGAGTCAAAGCTCCTGATCTGAATGCTTGTTCAGGGTCTATAGCTAGTATTAGAGGTAAAGGATCGGTAGGACAGCCTGGCAACTCACATTGTGGAAATAAATACTGTATGGTAGCCTTCACATTACTCCCACCTCCGGTTCTCTTTAAAGGACAACTATCGGTAAAAAAATGTTTAATGCTATATGTTAGGGCACACATTACTACATGTACTAGGGACAATTTATTCTCTCACACAGCTCTACCTCTCTGCTGTAAAATCATTCCAACATTTCCAGAAAATGACACCTCTGCAGGACTAGACCATTTTCCTGCACAGTGGGTTTGTTATCAACTCCTCAGTGTATAGTCAAGAATCACCTTGCTGTGTGTGCACCTCAGTATTACCTGCAGCATTTGATTAATCTACCCCATTGACATTTCTTCTGTCTAAGATACCATGACAAAGGGGGACCCTGTGAAGCCCCAAAACGATCCTCGGAAGCTGAAGATTTTATTTATATGTTCAGCATGGGACAATAAATTTATTGATCCTGGAAGCAGTGTGCAGAATCTTTTCTATACTTCTTGGATCTCACTTGGTTCCAGCACCTGGCAAAACTCAGTAAGGTGTGCAATCTTTTCTGACCAGGAGTGGTGTATACACATCTCCCTGACTTCTAGTTATATTACAACAGAATTACCTACCTGTTAATTTTCTGATAAGCTTGTCTACTGCCTCCTCTGACTCTTCTGCATGCTGTGAGGGGAACACAGTAGAGGCGTAGCAATAGCCATAGCAGCTGCTATGGGGCCCTGGAGCATAGGTGGCCCAGTGGGTACTTAACATATACACCATTAACTTTCTTGTGTTTCTCCCCCCTCTGACTTTTGTCTCAGTGCCCATAAACTATGTGCAGTGTTAATTACATGAGAATGTTAATTGCCCAATTAACTCATATCCATAGGGTAGGGACAGGTGGCATTGCTTGGGCTTCTAAAGGTCCCCCGCAGACATCCTTTGCCCGCGCAGCCACTCACCGATGCTCTGGCCCCGCCTCCGAGTCACTTCTGGAATTTCAGACTTTAAAGTCTGAAAACCACTGCGCCTGCGTTGCCATATCCTCGATCCCGCTGATGTCACCAGGAGCATACTGCGCAGGCACAGACCATACTGGGCCTGCGCAGCATGCTCCTGGTGACATCAACGGGATCGAGGACACGGCAACGCAGGCGCAGTGGCTTTCAGACTTTAAAATCTGAAATTCCAGAAGTAAACCGGAGGCGGAGCCGGAGCATCGGTGAGTGGCTGCGCGGGCACAGGATGTCTGCGGGGGACCATTAGAAGCCCCGGGTAAGTAACTCATTTTCCCCCGACCCCCTTACAGTGTCCCTTTAAGAGTTTTCTACATTTAAAGGCCCCATGAAAGTTTTGCTTTGGGGTCCCATAATCCCTAGCTACAGCACTGGAACACAGTAAAGTATAATTGTGAGCTGCGTGAGGAGTGAAGGATGATTTTAAAGCAGAGAGGGAGAGCTGTGTGAAGAAATAAAGTGCCCACAGCACTAGTGGTAATGTGCACCCTAATATAGAGTATTAAAAAAAAAGTTGTTTTTATGAATAGTTGTCCTTTAAAGAGACTCTGAAGCGAGAATAAAACTCGCTTCAGAGCTTATATATAGCAGGGGCATGTGTGCCCCTGCTAAAACGCCGCTATCCCGCGGCTGAACGGGGGTCCCTTACCCCCCAAATCCCCCCTTGCAAAATCTACGACCAACTCGGTTGTAGATTTTGCTGCTGCTGGAGGCAGGGCTAACGACTGCAGCCCTGCCTCACAGCGCGTCCAAGTACTCCACAGCGTGGCTGGCAAGAAAGGGTATAAAATAAGAAAAACTAAAGAAATGGCCTCCTTGTTCACCTGATCTGAACCCCATTGAGAACCTGTGGTCCATCATAAAATGTGAGATTTACAAGGAGGGAAAACAGTACACCTCTCTGAACAGTGTCTGAGAGGCTGTGGTTGCTGCTGCATGCAATGTTGATGGTGAACAGATCAAAACACTGACAGAATCCATGGATGGCAGGCTTTTGAGTGTCCTTGCAAAGAAAGGTGGCTATATTGGTCACTGATTTGTTTTTGTTTTGTTTTTGAATGTCTGAAATGTATATTTGTGAATGTTGAGATGTTATATTGGTTTCACTGGTAAAAATAAATAATTGAAATGGGTATATATTTGTTTTTTGTTAAGTTGCCTAATAATTATGCACAGTAATAGTCACCTGCACACACAGATATCCCCCTAAAATAGCTAAAACTAAAAACAAACTAAAAGCTACTTTCAAAAATATTCAGCTTTGATATTAATTAGTTTTTTGGGTTCATTGAGAACATGGCTGTTGTTCAATAATAAAATTATTCCTCAAAAATACCACTTGCCTAATAATTCTGCACTCCCTGTATTCATCTCAATTCAGGTTCCCTCCAACAGTGAATTGCTGTATGTTCATGCTTTCTTCTTAAGCTTAATACAAATTCTAGAGTCTAGATTGACTGAGCTATGGGGTCTGGATAATGCTGGGTACACACTATGAGATTTTCTGGCCGATTTACTGTCAGATCGATTATTTCCAACATGTTCGATTTGCTTTCCGATCGATATACGAGCATTTTCTGATTGATTTTCCGATTTAAGTTCAGGGAAATCGATCGGAAAATGCTCGGAAATCGATCGGAAAGCAAATCAAACATGTTGGAAATAATTGATCTGACAGTAAATCGGCCAGAAAATCTCATAGTGTGTACCCAGCATAAGGCTTTACTCTGCGGCTTGAAATGCTTGCTTTTAGTGAAGCGTTAGAAACATACGGACGATGATCCATCCTGGGGAGAAGAAACTGAAGCTGCTCCCAGTACATGTATCTGCGTCTCGTGGAGGATCCGGCTCCGCTCCGGGCCTCTTCCCTTTGAGCTTGTAGTTCTCTTCTGAATGAGTCCTTCATGGATTTCCAGCGCCTATTTAGCCGTTGAACTAATGGACAAAATAATTAACAATCAAATTGATTCAGCATAGGATACTGTGGACATTACAGAAAGTTTACAGTCAGGTGATAATGGTCAGTAAGTATTTAAAACCTCAGTTCAGCACCGAGTTTTATAAATGCATTTAATTTAGGGGGGGAAAAAACTATTTTACACGTAAGTTGCATATCTTTTAAGTTTTACTTATTGCATTAAAAATGTTGAAGGACAACTGAAGTGAGAGGGATATGGAAGCTGATATATATAGTTCCTTATAATTAATACCAGTTGCCTGACAGTCCTGCTGATCCTCTCCCTTCAAAGAGAACCCGAGGTGGGATTTAATAATGTTAGTAGGGCACAGAGGCTGGTTGTGCACACTATCAATCAGAGGGAGGGAAGGGACGCAGGCGGGGAGCGCCGATATAGAGGAGGCGGGGGAGCGGCGGTGACAGACACTCAAAGGTAAACAGCCTGCTGGCTACACGCTGTGTGTCGCTAGCACGGCAGTTTTTGTAACAGGGGACAGCAGAGCACAGGGGGGTCCTGGAGGCACACCATGGGGCAACAGAGGCTGGTGATAGTATGCACAACCTGCCTCTGTGCCCTACTAACATTATTAAATCCCACCTCGGGTTCTCTTTAATACTTTTAGCCTTGAACAAGCATGCAGCAGATCATGTGTTTCTGACATTATTGTCAGATCTGACAAGATTAGCTGCATGCTTGTTTCTGCGGTTATTCAGACACTACTGCAGCCAAATAGTCCAGCTGGTATTGTTTAAAATGAAATAAATATGGCAGCCTCCACATCCTTGTCCCTACAGTTGTCCTTTAAATGTCTAAAGCAGCATTTCACCAGTGCCGAATTCGTCACCACTGGTATACTGGTTCCTGCTCACTCCTCTTTAGGCCTGATTCACACAGTCAAATGCTTTTCTGCAATCATGCAGAAAAGCATTTAACATCTTCTGGCAGCTTTCAGCAGCTTCCAGTGGTTTTCACCTACCGGGGGACACAGAGAAGCAGTGGTAAACGACCCTGGAAGCTGTATGCTGGGTTGGAAAATTTGTGATTGAAACACTGCGTTCGTTCAAATGATCGTAAACTACGATGCAGGCGCTGACCATTCATTTTATTGGGCAGTGCTTAACCACGAGTGGCTGGCGGGAAAAAACCCGCAATCACCCATGGGAGCCAGCCCACTCATAAGCAGGTATGGTCATTGAAATGCATATCGTTACAAGGTGATGCAGGACTGTGTAAAATCTGTATTCAAATGTATGCAGTTTAAATAATGGACCAATCAATCAATATGATGAGATTTGGTTGGTCATTTTTCAAGCAGCATACATTTGCATTAAAAGAGAATTTGTGAGTTACTTTGGTGAATCTTGGCCTATATCTCTTAAAGAAAACCTGTAACGACAAAAAGTTCCCCTGAGGGGTACTCACCTCGGTATGGGGAAGCCTCCGGATCCTATCGAGGCTTCCCCCATCCTCCGGTGTCCTACGGCGGTCTTGCTCTGGCCCTCTGAACGGCAGGGATGTAAATATTTACCTTCCCGACTCCAGCGCAGGCGCAGTATCGGCTCTCCGCTCGGAGATAGGTGGAAATAGACAGTCGCTGTCGGGCCGCTCTACTTTGCAGGCGCAAGTCTCCTGTGCCTGTGTAGTAGAGCGGACCCAATGGAGATCGGCTATTTCCGCCTATTTCCGTGCTGAGAGCCGCAACAGCGCCCCCCGCTGGAGTCAGGTAAGGTAAATAAATGTAGCTTGTCCGGCTTGTCGAGCCTGGATTGCCGGAGACTTCGGGGGAGCCAGCGCTGGACTGCCTGCAGCTACAGTGGAGGGGGAAGCCTCATTGGGACCCTGAGGCTTCCCCCTACCAAGGTGAGTAACCCCCCAGGGGAACTTTTTTGTTACAGGTTCTCTTTAAAGCACATACACATACACCTTTCCTATTACCTGCAGGGAACGGGATACGATCTCTCAGATGATGGTTCAGGGCAGAGCGCTGTACAGACATGGTTGCCTACAAAATGTTTCTTTGGAAGGGAAGGAGGGACGATGGGGAAAAGTGGGTGTGGCCATAACATGATGTGAGTGGAGCCAAATAGTAGCGTAATACAGGTAGTCACCTGTAAACAAATGAGATAGGGACTGTAGGTCAGTTTTCAACCTGAATCTGTTCTCTTTTGTCCCCCTCTCTTCTCCCTGTGCCCACTGACATCTGTATAAATAAATAAATGTTTTTACCTACTAAAAAAGTGGCCACAATGGGCTTTATTTACAAAACGTCTCATAAATGACTTATCACCTAAGTGATAAAAATAACCTTTCAGCACATTTACCAGCAAAATAATGACAAAGTAAGTTGTTCCTGATGAATTTAATTTCAATATGACTTTTCTTATCTTAATTATATATTTTTTTCTCTTTGGGAGCTTAAAAATGTAACATAGATAAGGTGAAATCAGAGGAAAACAGGTGAAAAAGCTTTAGGAATCATGCTCATTATGATAAATGTTCTTTTAAATCTGCAAAAAAAAAATGATTGACTTGCTTGTCTAAAAATGCTAATAGAAAGGAAGATTAGTGATGGAAGGAAAAACCAGTGTGATTTGCAAAATTAAAAACATGTATTTTGCTCATACATTTGTCATTGTTTGCCTGACGGGAGGCGTAATGTAAGCGTGACTGAAGATGGCAAAGTGTCTTGTGCCCAAATGTGTTGCGTTTAAAGGGACTCCGAGCAGTGCAGAAACTACGGAAAGATGCATATAATTTTAAAGCTCTCTTTCTCCTCTTTCCAATGATATATAAATCACCGCCCTACGCCTTTTAATTTTTCGCTGTTTTCGCGATTGAAATTGCCGCGGCCACGATTTCAATCGCGAAAATAAAGAAAACTAAAAGGCGTAGAGCGACGATTTAGGTGTCGCCAGAAAGAGGAGAAAGAGAGCTTTAAAATGATATCCATCTTTCCATAGTTACTTGTATTACACAGGACGACACTTTCCCCAGTGTCAGCAGCTCCATTCAGCACAAAACGTCGGCCTGTGTAATACAATGTAACTATGGAAAGATGGATATCATTTTAAAGCTCTCTTTCTCCTCTTTCTGGCGACACCTAAATCGTTGCCCTACGCCTTTTAGTTTTCTTTATTTTCGCGATTAAAATCGCGGCCGCGGCAATTTCAATCGCAAAAATATCAAAAACTAAAAGGCGTAGGGCAGCGGTTTATATATCATCGGAAAGAGGAGAAAGAGAGCTTTAAAATGATATGCATCTTTCCATAGTTTCTGCACTGCTCGGAGTCACTTTAAGAGCGTCCTCCCTCTTTGTAAGCTGAGAAAGTTGGGAGTTATGATGAATGGGAAGCCATATATAAAACGGCTTTCTCTGGGCAAGATACACTTCCTAGCAGCCATAGGGTGCATATAAGCAGAGAGTTCTAACTCCTACGTCTAAAACTCCTGGCATGACAGGAATATTTTCTGCCAGCAGAACCTGGAGGCTTTAAGATAGGGCTTATATGAGCTTCATTTATGAAAAATAACCTTGCTTTGTAAACAGTTTTCATTATTTACAAGGATGAGAGGAGCCATATTTGCTTTTTAAAGAGACATTGAAGCGAAAAAAAAATTATGATATAATGATTTGTATTTGTAGTACAGCTAAGAAATAAAACATTAGGAGCAGAGACACAAGTCTAATATTGTATCCAGTACAGGAAGAGTTAAGAAATTCCAGTTGGTATCTATACAAAAGAGCCATTGAGCTCCACGACTTTCAAAGTCGCAGAGAGCTCTGTCTTCTGAAGATTGTTATCTCAACTATCAGTCACAGTATTTTCTTTTTCTCTCCAGAGGACAGGTCAATAGTTCACTTGCCTGCTCTGTAAAATCATTTAGAATGCTGAGTAGTGTGTAAACTGCAAATATTAGAGAATGATGCAATGTTATAAAAAAAACTATATAACTGAAAATAAAATATGAGAATATTTTCTTTGCTACTAATGCTCTAGTAATTATCCGTACTGCACAACTAATTCATTATATCATAATTTATTTTTCGCTTCAGTGTCTCTTTAAAGGGAACCTGAAGTGAGAGGAATGCAGAGGCTGCCATCTTCCATCCCTAATAAACAATGCCTCTAATACTGTAAGTAATACCTGTGCTGAAGTGTTCTGGTAAAATGGTGGCTACTGTGATATGTGTACATTAGTCGTTACCATTCTTGCCGATCACTCTCGTGCCCCTCCGTTCCACTGCAAAAGGGCCCTTTAGCGGCCACGACTTGTCCAAGTCGCCAACGTTAAAGTCAGACATACTATGTTGCGTATGCGCCGTATGTCTGATCTGCCTCCTTTGTGACCATCCCTTCCCAGCTCCTACTTACCTGCCATGTGTTCTCCCATCCAGACTGGAGTACAAGGGGGTGGATCAGGCATACTGTGCATGCATAGCGATCACTAATGCATTTTGCAGCGGAACAGAGGGGCACAGGAGTGATCAGTAGGAGCGGTATGCATCAGGACTCATGCCCACACATCACAGTAGCCACCATTTTAACAGGGCACTTCTGCTGGAGTATCCTTTAACCACTTCCCTACTAAGGGTTTCCGGCGCTCCTCCCATACATTCGCTCATAACTTTATAGCTACAGTGGTGTGAAAAACTATTTGCCCCCTTCCTGATTTCTTATTCTTTTGCATGTTTGTCACACTTAAATGTTTCTGCTCATCAAAAACCGTTAACTATTAGTCAAAGATAACATAATTGAACACAAAATGAAGTTTTAAATGATGCATGGCCCTGTGTGAAAAAGTGATTGCCCCCCTTGTTAAAAAATAACTTAACTGTGGTTTATCACACCTGAGTTCAATTTCTGTAGTCACCCCCAGGCCTGATTACTGCCACACCTGTTTCAATCAAGAAATCACTTAAATAGGAGCTATCTGATACAGAGAAGTAGACCAAAAGCACCTCAAAAGCTAGACATCCAAATAAATTCAGGAACAAATGAGAACAAAAGTACTGTAATTGAGATCTATCAGTCTGGTAAAGGTTATAAAGCAATTTCTAAAGCTTTGGGACTCCAGCCAACCACAGTGAAAGCCATTATCCACAAATGGCAAAAACATGGAACAGTGATGAACCTTCCCAGGAGTGGCCGGCCGACCCAAATTACCCCAAGAGCGCAGAGAAAACTCATCCGAGAGGCTACAAAAGACCCCAGGACAACATCTAAAGAACTGCAGGCCTCACTTGCCTCAATTAAGGTCAGTGTTCACGACTCCACCATAAGAAAGAGACTGGGCAAAAACGGCCTGCATAGCAGATATCCAAGGCGCAAACCACTTTTAAGCAAAAAGAACATTAAGGCTCGTCTCAATTTTGCTATAAACCATCTCAAGGATTGCCAAGACTTTTGGGAAAATACCTTGTGGACCGACGAGACAAAAGTTGAACTTTTTGTAAGGTGCGTGTCCCGTTACATCTGGCATAGAAGTAACACAGCATTTCAGCAAAAGAACATCATACCAACAGTAAAATATGGTGGTTGTAGTGTGATGGTCTGGGGTTGTTTTACTGCTTCAGGCCCTGGAAGGCTTGCTGTGATAGATGGAACCATGAATTCTACTGTCTACCAAAAAATCCTGAAGGAGAATGTCCGGCCATCTGTTCGTCAACTCAAGCTGAAGCGATCTTGGGTGCTGCAGCAGGACAATGACCCAAAACACACAGGCAAATCCACCTCTGAATGGCTGAAGAAAAACAAAATGAAGACTTTGGAGTGGAGTGGCCTAGTCAAAGTCCTGACCTGAATCCTATTGAGATGTTGTGGCATGAACTTAAAAAGGCGGTTCATGCTAGAAAACCCTCAAAAAAAGCTGAATTACAACAATTCTGCAAAGATGAGTGGCCCAACATTCCTCCAGAGCGCTGTAAAAGACTTGTTGCAAGTTATCGCAAACGCTTGATTGCAGTTATTGCTGCTAAGGGTGGCCCAACCAGTTATTAGGTTCAGGGGGCAATTTTTTTTTCACACAGGGCCATGTAGGTTTTGAGGGGTTTTTTTCTCACTAAATAATAAAAACCATCATTTAAAACTGCATTTTGTGTTCAATTATGTTATCTTTGACTAATAGTTAACGGTTTTTGATGAGCAGAAACATTTAAGTGTGACAAACATGCAAAAGAATAAGAAATCAGGAAGGGGGCAAATAGTTTTTCACATTACTGTACATATCACAATGAAATGGTCTATAGTTTTTTTTTTTTCCCGCTACCAATTAGGCTTTCTTTGGGTGGTACATTTTGCTAAGAATTATTTTATTCTAAATGCAGCGAATAATAATAAAAAAATGAAACATAAATTATTTCTCAATTTTCGGCCATTATAGTTTTAAAATAACACGTTCTACTAAAACCCACACATTTTATTTGCCCTTTTGTCCCAGTTATTGCAACGTTACCCTAGTACAGTGTATGGTGACAACATTTTATTTGTAAATAAAGGTGTATTTTTTCTGTTTTGTGTCACTCACTAATTACAAGCCCATAAATGCAAAAATAACAGTAATATAACATCATGTAAAAAAGTTCAGTCTCTAAGGTAACGATCCATGTATTTATTTTAATTGCCATTTTTTATGCAAATATTTTATTTGAGTTGGAGTGTGTGTGTGTGTGTGTGTGTGTGTGTGTGTGGGGGGGGGGGGGGGGGGGGGGGGTAGGGGGTAGGGGGGCAAGGGGTTAATTTCAATGGTATATCTGTATTTTTTTTTTTAATGTATGTAGGTGTAATTTTTAATATTTTGCCAGAAGATGTCCCCACATTTTTATGTGTTACTAACTTTTTTACAATGACCGCAGGCATCTCATTGATGCCAGTGATCATTGACATGAGGACATTGACATGAGGACTTAGATCAATGAATGGGAACTGCAATCCCATTCACTGATCTCCCCACTACCGGGTGGCGATGAGAACGTGTGTGGGAATGCGCCGCGGCTGTCCACAGCAATAGACGAATATCTAAGTCCCTGGGCAGGAACTGAGGTCCTGCAGGTTGTAGATATACCGTCTAAAAATATTAGGTGATTAAAAGACAAATGAAACGAGAGGGATATGGTGGCTGCTGTATTTATTTTCCTTTTAAAGGGAATATCCAGGCAAAAAAAAAAAAATTAGTTTCACTTACCTGGGGCTTCTAACATCCCCATGCAGCCATCCTGTGCCCTCGTAGTCAATCACTGCTGCTCCAGACAACCGCTGTCAGCTTGCCGACCTCGGAGGTCGGCGGGTCGCATGCGTACATTTTTACACATTCCCGACAGTGCAGGAAGATTAACGCATACATTTTTACGCGTTAGTGGTGCCATGCGTACATTTTTACGCATGGCACCACTAACGCACAAAAATGTATGCGTTAATCTTCCTGCACTATCGGGAATGCGTAAAAATGTATGCATGCGGCCTGCCGACCTCCGAGGTCGGCAAGCTGACAGCGGGGGTCTGGAGCAGCAGTGATTGACTAAGAGAGCACAGGATGGCTGCATGGGGATGTTAGAAGCCCCAGGTAAGTGAAACTCATTTTTTATTTTTTTTTGCGTGGATATTCCCTTTAAGCAATATCAGTTGCCTGGCTATTCTGCAGATCCTCTGCCTCCAAAACATTTAGCCATAAACCCTGAGCAAGTATATGCAGATCTGGAGTTTCTGACATTATTGACAAGATTAGCTGCATCTACTAGAGCCAAATAGCTCAGCAGGGCTGACAGGCAACACGTATAGTTTAAAAGTAAATAAATATGGCAGCCTCCATATTCTTCTAATTTCACTGGTCCTTTAAGTCAATGGCCCACAATGAGCATGCACATCAGATGTTTGGACTCTGGTGTAACTCCACTGGCTGCATTCTTATTGCAGGTGTGTGTGACTCAAAAACAACTAAAGCTAAAAGCTCAGCATGACAACCAGGTAACTAGCATTGCCTATAAGGTAATGAATATGGTAGCCTCTCTGTATTCTTCTCGCTTCAGGATCCGTTTAAATATATTGACTGTGCTAACTGCCCAGCAGTGTTAGACAAAAAAGGTGACACGAAATTGCAATTGGTGGTCACCGTGAACTTGTGAGTTTTGTTCTTTATTATGATTTTCATGAGTTAGACTCAAGTTTGTACTAGACAACATGCTGGTTATGGATTAAATGAAGCAAACTTCAGAATTACGCACCTTTGTCAGCCTTTTCCTGTCTCTCCAGATGGTCCCAGTTGCTGAAGACGGCGCTGCACACATCTTCCCACAGACGGTCTTTCACAAACTTGTTAGAATATGCTGGAGATTTAAGATCATAAAGCCCAGGCCTAGCCTGGATCTCAGCAATTAGCTGGTCTGCATCAACATGGACCCGGGAATACGCCATTTTCCAAATAGATGCAGATTATCCTGGCCCATTCAGGATTCTGAGGATTGCTGCAGATTATCTTGGAGAATGTAGTTTTTGTAATGTGGATAGTTACAATGAAATTTTTGCAGGGTCCGTCCATGAGCAGATAAAGGTCATGTAGATGTAATTCTCTAGATAGATAATTTCTTTCTTGAGAAAGTCGGTAACTGGTTGCATGTCATTAAGCTGCATACATTTCAGCAGAGTCGTTGGATCGTCTCCTGAATCCACACAACGGCCTCATGACGGAACAGTGTGCCGTACGGCTCCCCTGCTCTTCCCATACATTCTTGATGCCTCTTCTTGACATTGCTGGAAACAGAGCTTGACCTTTCATTCAACATTGTGATTTCATTCAGATGTGATTAAAAACGCTGGTTCGAAAGTAGACAAAGAAAGTGCACATTCATGATTGCAATAGGTGAACACCAACAGCGACTGCCAGCATTACATATTACAGATTGTGACTGGTGAACAGTAAGTGCCATTCTGGTCACATGACTATTTGGCCTCCAGCCCTGAAAAAGGGATACATAGCTCCCAACTGTCCCTTTTTCATAAGGACAGTCCCTCTTAGGGAACAAAATCGCTCTGTCCCTCTATATTCCTCATTTGTCCCTCTTTCAGGACTAATATACACTCCGCCACCATAGAGTCTGTCCTGTGCTCCTCTATACTCGTATGGTATGCTGGCGCCACCACCAGCGACAGATACAAAATTCAGAGGGTCATCAGATCAGCGGAGAGAATAATTGGGAAACCCCTCCCCCTCTGGAGCTCATCCACAACTCTAGGATGTGCTCTAGGGCAACAAAGATTGCTAATGACCGATCTCACCCGGGTCATCGCTTCCTCCAACGGCTCCCATCGGGACGGAGGCTCCGTGCCATCCCTACCAAGACGTCAAGGCACAGAGACACCTTCTTCCCCACAGCGGTGAGACTCCTGAACTCCCTATAAGTACCATGACGCTCCCCTCACACTTGTAGAAAGCACCTACTTAGCTGTCTACTACCCATGGTACATGAGTGTTTTTATTACTGCGATCAGACTGTGTTATCTTGTTTTGCTTCTTGATATGTTACTGTCTCAAGGTTTTTCTTACTCTGTCACGTCTCTGACGTAACTTATTGCCTGCGCACTGTGTTACGTTTGTCTCTGCTGTAACTTTTTATTTATTTTGTGAGCTGCCCTGTGATGCTAAAACCAATTCCGGGCATGGCCCAGTCATGCTTGGTGAAATAAACTGATTCTGATATGTAAATATAAGTATTTTATATGTAGTGGTTAGCACTTTTGCCTTGCAGTGCTGGGTCCCCAGTTCGAATCACAGCCAGGGCACTATCTGCATGGAGTTATGTTCTCCCCTTGTCTACATACAAATAAGTTAATCATGTCCCCCCTAAATTGCCCCTTGACTATGATACATACACTAACCGATATAAACCTATGACTGTGGTAGGGATTTGCTTGTGAGCCCCTCTGAGGGACAGTTAAAGTGATAACGCTATATACTCTGCACAGCGCTATGAAAGGTATCGGAGCTATATAAATACTAAATAATAATAATAATAATAACAGAGATGGAAGGGGAATGGAGGACAGTTTAGAGTAGGTTTGCATTTCAAGAAGCCCTGAGATGGCAACTGGAAACACAACCAAAAGAGGGGCGTGGCCTGGAGGCAGAGCTGAATGGCTGTGTGAGTCTGCAGCTCTGAGAGACACACTGCTAAAGCAACTCACAGCACCTCCAAAAATCAGATTTTTTGCAGCAAGATCGAGGGGGAACACTCTCTGACCATCATGGACCCCAGAAGAATCACTCCTAAGAGGAAGAAAGACTCCCCTAAGCCGAGGAAGCTTGAGGCCTGGTACACAGATCCAGACCAAGATGGCCGCCGCCATGAGGGAAGAAGAAGCAGCAGCAGCTACTACCAGGGTGAGCAGAACGACCCACTACCGCGGCGAAACGCCTTCTCACCCCTCTACCACCTGGAGGATACAAAAACCGCCGCTCAATTCCCCCCAGAACCGGAGAACGAAGGTGGGTCCCGCGGGCAGAATTTACGCATGCGGAGTAGCGCACGCGTACTTTCACGCGTACAATTTGATGACGAACGCGTACATGTAAGGGATCCACGCGTACAATCTAGCGGCCAACGCGTATTTTCACCAGAACATCCAGGCGTACAAACAGAAGCCCAACGCGTATTTCCAGGCGACCAAAGCCAAGATGATACTGAAGAAGATGAAGATGACTCTTCCACATCTCCCTCTACCCGTAGTCCAGCCAAATCCAAGAAAAGACTGGAAAATCAAGAGGATCTGGAAGAACAGAATTTCCCGGACTTGATCGAGAAATTTCCGAATTCTGATCAACCCATTACCCAAACCTTTTTCAGGGACTTTATGATCTCCTTCCAGAAAATGATCCAATCAACAATGCAAGCTGAAGTGAGGAAGTTGACGGATCAATTTACACAGTTTGCGATCTCTACAGATAAAAGAATGCATACGGTCGAGCAAAAGGTGAAACAATTCGCTCAAGCACACAATGAACTTGTGGACTCACACAATGAGGTATACGAAGACGTCCAATGGATGAAAGAAAAAATAATCGACTCAGAGGACCGTAATAGACGTAACAACGTCAAGATCAGAGGCATACCTGAATCAGTCACCACGGAAGGATTACAAGAATATGTTAAAGACATAATCAAAACCACACTTCCAAATGTTCCTGACTCGGAGTTGGTTTTGGATCGTACACATAGACTGCCGAAACCCAGTTTTCTCCCTGAAAAAGTTCCTCGAGATGTCATCACTCGGGTGCACTTTTACCACGTAAAGGATCAATTTCTGGCCTCAACAAGGAAAGGGAAAAAACTCCCAGATCCCTACCAAGAACTGACTCTTTATTCTGACTTATCGCAGATGACCTTGAAAGCTAGAAGGGAGTTTGGCCCAATTACCGCGACGCTAAGACAAAATAACATTGCCTACCAATGGGGTTTCCCAACCAAACTCCTACTAAGAGAAAATGGAAGGATCATCGCTCTACATTCTCCTAAAGAAGGATTTGAACTGCTACACCGATGGAAACTTCAGACTGTGAACGTGAACGTTAAAGAAAGGAGACTTGCCCTTCCTCCTGCAGAAACCCAACAAATGGAATGGACCCATGAGAAACCAGAGGGTGAGAAATCCTCCTCAGCAAGTGGAGGAACTTAAAACTACACTCAGTGGTCTCATGCCACAAACTTTCCCCCTAACAGGACCTTCTCCTCGGGATACTTATCCCCCTTTTCTGCTTTCAGAGGAGAATCCCCTGATAATCCTTGGAAAGGATTAGGTCTTTTAGACCCATGGTAATTGATGCATGCAACATGTTACACTGCAATGTTCTTTTTCTTGTTGTTGTGTGTTTTCTATTTTTCAGCAACTGTTACAGGATCCAGCTTCTAACTTGTTCAAAAAGCTACTACTTTTGGAACTGGTCCTACGATAAGTATAAGTACAAATATGCACTATATGGTCTCATATTCCAATTAACCAACTTTCTTTCCACCAGCTATGGACTACATAAGATATGTTTCTTGTTTAACAGAATTCTTTCAATTATTTGTTTGAGGTTTTATACTGACGGCTTCGACCTAAAAATGTTTGTATCATGTAACTGCAATTCTAAAAAAAAGAATGTCGCAAAAACTTAATATTCTCTCCCTAAATGTGAGAGGAGTAAACTCCTATAGGAAAAGATTCTTAGTTAATAAATTAGTTAAAGATGAAAAAGTAGACTTATTATGTCTCCAAGAGACACATTTAAATTCCAAAGGGGCAGCTAAGTTTAAACTGCAGAACTTCTCTAAGATCTACCACGCCACTCTACCTAGCAAAAAGAAAAGAGGAGTATGTATTGCAATACGCGATTCATTAGGATTCGAACAGATAGATACATATAGCAGCATAGATGGTAGACTGGTGGTCGTTGTGGGGAAAATTAACTCTCAAGAATACACAATAGCAAATATTTATTCCCCCAACTTGCATCAGTCTAGCTTCTTAAACAAAAAATTAAACAAAATTACGAAGATGAAGAAAGGTGCATTGGTTATCACGGGAGATTTGAATGCAGTCACAGACCCATCATTAGATCGCTCTTGCACCATAAGAAAAAACCCGGCTAACATACAATCTAATCTAGCTAACTTCGAATTATATGATGTATGGAGATGTCTGCACCCACAAAGTAGACAATACACCTTCTTCTCTTCTATCTATCACTCTTTTACTAGGATTGACTATATCCTAACAGACAAATTTACTCTCCCCTTGTTTTCAGATGTGGAAATAGGAAGTAGAATATGGTCAGACCATGCCCCACTATCAGCTAAAATTGATTTACAGGGACCTCCCTGTAATAATACCTCATGGAGAATGAACAAAACAGTTCTTCATTCTGAACACTCTTTTCCTAGTATCAAAAAAGACCTAGAGGAGTACTTTAGGTTTAACGACACAGAGGGAATCTCTAGATCTACCCTATGGAATGCGCATAAAGCATACATTCGAGGTATCTTTATGAAACACAGTGCAATTTTAAAAAGAAAATTCAGGGAAAAAACTGACAAATTACTTAATGAATTAAAATCTTTGGAGAAAGAAGTATCTATGAACAAGAGGAAAGACTTAATATCAAAATTAGAACGAACAAGACAAGAATTGGCAGAAAACTTGTATGATCAATATGACAAGTGGCAATCCATACTAAAAGAGAATTGGTACTCGGACAGAAATAAAGCTGGGAAAGCCATGGCTTTAAAAATCAAAGGCCGTAGAGTCAAACAGAGAATTATAAAAATTAAAAACCCCATTTCAAATATTATCGTTCACCACCCGAATGACATAGTAGACTCCCTTGCCACATATTATAAAAAATTATACAACCTTAGTGAGGACCCCCAAACACATTCCCCAGACCAACAGGAGATTGATCATTATTTAGAAAAGATTAACTTACCTCAACTATCAGACTTTGAAATTAAACAAATCAATATCCCATTCACCCAACAAGAGGTAGAATTAGCAATTAAAGCCTTAAAAAAGGACAAGGCGCCGGGAGTTGACGGCTTTGTGAATGATTATTATAAGAAATTTACCGACATCTTATCCAAACCTCTAGTAGATATGTTTAATGAGGTGGCAACTCTCGGCGTCTTTCCCAAAGAATCTCTCTCTGCAGTAATCACTACTATCCCTAAAGAAGGGAAAGACCCCACAGATCCAGGGAACTATAGACCCATCTCTTTATTAAATACCGACCTCAAGCTATATGCTCGCATAATAGCTAACAGATTAACTCCCCTTATTCCGCAACTAATTAAACCCGACCAATCAGGCTTTGTCAAAGGAAGAGGAACAAACGATAGCACTAGGAAAGCCCTTGCTCTTATGCATGAAATTAAACTCTGTCGGACGCCTACCCTCTTCGTCTCTTTAGACGCGGAGAAGGCGTTCGACAGAGTTAACTGGAAATATATGTCCAGCGTCTTAACCAAATTCGGTTGTATAGGTACTATGCATAAAGCTATAATGGCCCTTTACTCAAACCCCTCAGCAAGAGTCCTGTCATCTGGAACTATGTCTTCTCCATTTAATATTACAAACGGAACTCGTCAGGGATGTCCCTTATCCCCTTTGATTTTTATTATGACCATGGAACCCCTGGCGCAAAAAATTAGAGATAACAAAAAAATACATGGTATACAATTAAAAGATTCAGAGACTAAAATTGGATTATTTGCTGATGATGTCTTGTTGTATCTACAAAAGCCAAAAATATCTTTAACAAATTTAAAATCAGAACTTGATGAATTCTCCAAAATATCCTATTACAAACTAAACGAGAATAAAACAGTGGTTATGCCATGCAATGTCCAATCAAAAGCAATCCAAGATCTTAAAGACTCCTGTACATTCACCTGGACTGACAAATCCATCAAATATCTCGGTATCTTCCTTACACCATCGATTTCCTTACTATACAAGGAAAACTTTGACCCATGGATCAACAAATTAAAACTCAAATTAGAAGCGTTATCAAAATTAGAATTTTCATGGATGGGCAGGTCTGCCGCTTTCAAAATGATGATATTACCACAATTTTTGTATCTATTTAGAAATATTCCAATTAAAATCCCCCAAAAATTCTTTTCCTCTATCCAGAAACAGATCAATAAATTTGTTCTGATGAACAAGTCCTCAAGGCTATCACACAAAATTCTCACCACTCACACCTCTGAAATGGGCATTGGTGTGCCAGATATAGAAAAATACTACAAAGCCACTATACTGGAGCAATCCAGAGCAATCTGGACTAAAGATGACACAAAACACTGGGTATCAATCGAAGAATCTCAACTACCTGATAATGATTTTACCACATTCCTAGAATCCAGATTAAATTGGAAAGTACCACCAAAAGTATCTAACCCTATTACTGCCAACACCTTAAGAATTTGGAAAGAATTCACAAAACTTTGCAAGAAAGACCCACTAGCCAAACCCAAAAAAATACCTTTAATAAATCTGAACATGGCCTTGAGAAACTTATCAGTGAACAATTGGATTGATCATGGTATAGAATGGATAGATGATTTGTTGAACAATATGGAGATCAGATCTTTTGAAGATCTTGTATCTACTTATAACATACCCATAATTGATAAACCAAAATACTTTAGAATACGCAAATTTTTGACAAAACACGAATCTAATCCTATTTCACTTCCTCCCCAAATTGGGAAACTACTTGATCCCCAAAACTATAAATCTAAAGGTACTTCAATATTCTATAGATCACTTTTGTCCCTAAAAGACGAAACCCCGAAATGGCAGCTAAGGAAATGGCAGGAGATCTTACAAGAGGATATAGAACAAGATGATTGGGCATTAGCATATAGATCCTTAAAAAAGACAAGCCACTGTATATCTCATCATGAGAATTTTATCAAACTTATCTGGCAATGGTACCTTACCCCAGAGAAAATCGCAAAATTCGACGATAAAGTGTCTCCCATGTGTTGGAGAAATTGTAATAACACAGGTTCTCTTGTTCATATTTTCTGGAATTGCCCAAAGATTCATAAATTATGGAAAGAAATTACTCAACTTCTTAAAAAATTGCCTGTGTCTCTCTCAAACATTCCACCAGGAATGGCTCTGCTGCATTTAAAAACCACGGACCTGCCTTCTAGAGAAAGGCTAATTTTCAACCACATCATGATCACTACCAAAATCTGCATCGCAGAAAACTGGAAATCTCCAGTAATCCCAACAACTATAGAAATTATAAAAAGAGTGGAATCAAACTTATTAGCGGAAAAAGCTTGGGCTTTAAGATGCGGAGATGTACAGTCCTTTCTGGACAAGGCAAGTCAGTGGTCAATTATTTATCCTGAAACTAAACTCTTTAACCAGTAGACTCCCCCAACCTCCCTCTCACATTCAAAAATTCAAGGTCGACATTGTCAGAAGGAAGCTTATGATTCAAACTCATTCCCCCATAGCTGAAAGTACTATCCTATAAAGAGACCCACATTTAGTGAACAAGACCAGCTCATAAAGCTGCATACATTAGACTAATCTAGGGTACTCACCTTAGATTCATTCATTTAGCTTAGCTTAGCTTAGTTTTAGTTTAGTTTAGTCTTAGTCTTAGTCTGTTTTTGTTTTAGTTAGTTACTAACTGCAAACTGTCAAACCTAACAATGAGTTATATTAGATGGGAAATAGTCATACCTCATGAGGAATGACATAATGACACAACATGAAGCTGTTGGAACCACCATTCCCTATACCGCATTATATTTCACCAGACCTAAGAATCCATAAAGCAATAATACAATATGTGGACGCGTCCTTGGGGATCTCTGTAGGCGGGTAGGACCCCCATTTCCCTAAGGTACAGCTCCACCAAACATCTCTTTTTAAGTACAATAGACAAAGGTGAAATATTTAAAATCATTGATTAACACCCTTCAATGCCCAGTACATACAACCAAGATAAAAATCCAACAACCATCTTAACAAAAAAACCCTATCATAACAACAGTTTATCTGTCTATATGATATGATGTAATAATGCTATAACTGTTGTAATGAATAAAAACCACGGCAATATACCATGGGATGTATGTAATAATGAGATGCTATGACTCATATAATGTTTTATATACTATGTAATATCTGTTGTTTACTCAATGTGTCATTCATTTGACCACTGTATGTTTAATTTGAAAAATTTTCCAATAAAAAATATTGTGATTGGAAACACAACCAAAAACTCAGTAATGAGACAATTCCAGTAATAGGATGAAAACTTACGGCCCCCACTGACACAAGCCCTCTGAACTCGTCTCAGTTCACCGATCCCTTGGGTGTTGAATGTGTGAAATTGAGTTTTTGTGAGATCACAGCTATTTCTGTTACCAGGTGTCTGTTCAGTGTACAGACATCTTCATTACACTGTAACTGCTCCGGTGAAAAACCATTGTACAAATATAAAATCCTGTATACAATACAGTATAATAATAATAGTTTGCGTGAGCTCTGAGTAAACCAGCAGATGGTGTTGCTGAAACACAAAACACAGAAGCTGAACAAAAGTGTGAGTCTTATCCAAATCACCTTAACGACTACACTGAATCTGGCTAGGAAGCTTATTAGTGTTATTAAGTGTCAAGTCCGGCTTATTAGGCTGTGTTATCCAATAAGTAGGCTGACTTTGTTGCTTATCTCTTTCCTGAACTAGAAACCCTTCAAGAAAAAGAAGATTTACTTTTACTAATGTGTTTATGAAATGACTTTTAATTTAAATGACAATAATAAGAAAAGACAATAAAGAGAAAGGGAGCCAAGGGCTCTTTACAGTAAACATTTTCTCACAAGTGCTTTCTCATCCCCAAAATACCTTTTCAGCACCTAGTAAATGGAAAAGAGATAGAAATTTAGTAAGAAATTAAATATCAAACTTAAAGGAAACCTGTAAGGACTTAAAAAAAAGGAGTTTAAATGTATTGCCTGGGGCTTCTACCAGCCCCTTGCAGACGTCCTGTGCCCACACCAGGACAAAACCATCCTCCGGACCCCCGCCACGGCTAAGTTTCATTAACACTGACTTGCAAGTTGACGGCCACTGCGCGCGTCCTCGTTTGCACTCCCATTGCCAGGAGCAAACTGTGCAGGCGCAGTATGAGAAAGCCTTGTACTGCGCTTGCACAGGACGCTAATGACGATGAGAGAGCGAACCAGGTTGTGTGGCTGGGTAGTGAACTGGTTAGGCTCTGACAAAGGAGACCAGGGTTCGAATCTCTCCTCTTTCTGTTCAGTAAGCCAGCATCTTTCAGTAAAGGGTCCTTGAACAAGCTTTCCTAACACTGCAGAGTGGCCTACTGAGCACACTCTTAGTAGCTGCAACTCTTGAGCGCTTTGAGTCCAACAGGAGAAAAGCGCTATATAAGTGTTAGGATTATTATATTACATGGGGCTATTCATAGCATAATACTTATCACTTCACTGGAAGAATGCTTTAAGTGTGTTTAACTACTTTACCCCCAGCGGTACGAATCTCTCCGCCCCTTTTTTCCCTCCTAAAAAACCAGGGACGGAGAAATCCGTACCTTCCGCGCTACCGCCGCTGTCCGCGCTCCTGCCGCTCGTGCGCGCGCACCCGCCGCTCGTGCACGCCGCCGCCTGCTCGCCCGGAGATCAATGAACGGGAAAATCCATTCCCGTTCGTTGATCTAAGCCCCCGCAATGATCTGCTGCTTCTTTCAGAAACAGCGCGATCATTGTGAGTCTCCCAGCCTCCTACTGCTTCCTGTAAGCGTCCTTCCGGACGCTTACAGGTCGCATGTAAACAAACACTCTGTGGCCATCTTGTGGCCAAATAGTAAACTACACCCTAAAAGCATTTTACATATACAAACATTACATTTACACAATAAATTAACTCATTACCTCCCACACTCCCCAATTTTTAATTTTTTTTGTAATTAAAAAAAAAAAAATACAATAAAAAAAAAAACATAAATAGTTACCTTAGGGACTGAACTTTTTAAATATTTATGTCAAGAGGGTATAACACTGTTACTTTATAAACTGCGGGCTTGTAATTAGAGATGGATGCAAAACTGAAAAAAATGCACCTTTATTTCCAAATAAAATATTGTCGCCAAACATTGAGATAGGGACATAATTTAAATGGTTTTATAACCGGGACAAATGGGTTAATACATTTCATGGGTTTTAATTACAGTAGCATGCTTTATTTAAAAACTATAATGGCCGAAAACTGAAAAATAATAATTTTTTCCCACATTTTTTCCTATTTCCCCATTAAAACACATTTAGAATAAAATAATTCTTGGCATAATGTCCCACCTAAAGAAAGCCTAATTGGTGGCAAAAAAAACAAGATATAGTTCATTTCATTGGGATAAGTAATAATAAAGTTATAGACGAATGAATGGAAGGAGCGCTGAAAGGTGAAAATTGCTCTGGTGGTCAGGGGGTAAAACCCCTCAGTGGTGAAGTGGTTAAAGTAGCTTTAAACAAGATCCTAATCAATAATACAGTATACCTAAATCATTTTTACACCATATTTAAGATACAGACATACACTGTATAACCCCTTTGTATGTACAGTACAAGCTGTTACCCTGTGCCTATACTGACAGCAAAAAAGCTCTGATGTCTCTTTGAATAATGTGTTTTAAGAATATACCGTGCTCACTACTTTATACTGTAAACACTGGCAAAAATAAGCTTTTTTTTAAATAATTTTTTATAACAAAAGCAAAATCAGTGATAGGAGTACACTGCATTATACTCTAAACCTCAAGTTATTTTAAGCACACTACCATTTGATGTCAACAGTTTTTTAAGGGTGGATTCACACTGCATGTGCTTTTAGCAGATGCACAATGGTGTTGACAGACACTGACTAGTGCGTTTTTGCATTTGCTAACACTTTCACTGGCCCTTGAGGAACAAATCTCGAGTAAGTAGCTCCATAGGGCTGCAGCAGAATTGATTAGCAACACCAGAAAGCGTCAGACTTGGAGTATGAACCAGCCTCAAGAACTGTAGTGAAAATAACATAGGGAATAAAATTAGTGATTTTTTACAGTATTAATTATTCAATCAGCGTTTGCTCATTGTAAAATCTTTCCTCTCCCTAATTTACATTCTGAAATGTATCACTGGTGGTGACATCTTTAGTCCTGCCAGGTGATCCGTACGGAATGTTCGTTTACTGAGAGTTGCACAAAGGGTGACATTGCTTGCTTGGCAGTTGGAGAAAGCCGTTATTTCCCACAATGCAATGAGGTTCACAAACAGAAACTGTCAAAGCCAGGGCCCTGACATCACACTGTGGGAGGGGTTTCACCACAATATCATACAGAAGTCCCTGATGATCTATTTGCAAAAAGGTAAAGATTTCTCGTGAGAAAGGCGCTTTCGGCTACGGATACGGAGGAAGTTCCTCTTTACAGTGGTATGAAACTCAGCATTTCTTCTTTACTCTAAAAGACTATTTACAGCATAAAACCAACTTCCAGATATAAATTGGTAGCAGAATTACATTCAAATGGTAAGTCTTGGTTCCCACTTGTGGTGCCAGTGGTAGCGAGCCGCTCTGATGGTCAGCTGTGGTCCGGCTGGAGCCGGGAGCAGATGTATTACCACCATAGGCTATTTGGGGAACACATCTGCTCTTCCAAGATTATCGTAGACTGCACAGATGTGCGGCCCACTTACCGCAACGGATCCAATAGATCCATTGCAGACTGACAAGTGGGAACAGTTCATGTATATAAAATAGGAACCATTCACTTTCAGTTTTGCGATAAGCGGAGAACGGACAAAAAATGTCTATTCTCAGCTCAAGTGGGAACACAGCACTTTCTTATTCAGTGGGAAGCTTAGCTCTGATGCCAAAGATGAAGAAGTGATTACATTATCTTGTTTACGTTTTCTTATCAGCCAACATTTGTAAAAATTCCAGCAAATGCTTCAGCTAAACAGAAGCAGAAACAAGAAGCATATTTTCAGTGCAAACATTATATTGTATAAATACATCAGCTATGCAATAAAATGTAATGGCAGATTTCAGAGCAGATAAACTGTACTTTGGGAACTTGTAATTTGTAAATGGATGACACTTGAGCACAAAAGCAAATATGATAATTGTATAAGTAATAACAAGTAGGAAACACATTTTTGTTGAATGTTATGTCAGTGTTTAATCCCGCTTTGCCCCAGCATTATGCTATCTCTGTAATTCTAGCACACAGCACCAGTTTAACAGTCCTACACATCATCCAGTGCCAGAATGACAAGAAACTCAATTCTAATCAAAGTGTCGTTCTTGTCATTTAGGAGTCAGATCATATGGGGAGAAATGGTTTTACTTCAAAGGCTACAGTGATTTTTACCATCTAGCTGGCAATCATGGCAACACACATAGCAGAAGGCTAGGTTCACCCATGAGACTAAATGTTTACCTAATGAGCACTTGTGCTTAAATACATTTTTTAACTAAGACGTGCTTTATACATGATGCATTATTTGGCAGTACTTGAAATTGTTAAGATAATTGTACTCTTGATTGCAGAAGTACCCATTTCAGTTCACAAATCACTGGGTACACTACAGATTTTATAGAGATAAAACATTTACATACTCCACATGCATCCAATATTCATTTATAATAAATATTCCTGTACAACAATTAAAGTATTAACAAATACAACTCAGAAAAACACGGGTGTACTATACTTGAGTCTATAGAAGAAGAGCTGGTCCACACTAGGTCCGGAAACGTATCCGTGGCTGCGTTTTTCAAACCTGATGAAAAACGGAGTCCCGGATACTAATGTTTAAAATAGCAGCCAGCCTCACCCAAGTAAAAAACGGATCCGTCTGCGTTTGCGGGGACCCGTTTTCAAAACCTGAACGGAAGGTCCGGACCTGCTGCATTTTCACGCAACGGATCAGGACCACGGATACACGCAGGGGTAGTGAAAAGCAATGAGAAAACGCATCTCCAGCTCCACAGGCAAAAAACGGATGTGAAAACGGATAGCCTGAGCTTTCTGATTGGCCCAAAAAAATCCTCCCACTCCTTCCTAATGATAGAGACGTTTTCTGTCAGGGAAAAACTGAACGGAAACTGAACGGAAACTGATGCAAAACTGATGCACTTTCATCAGTTTGCAGTACGTGGGTACTTCCCCTAATCTTCCCCGGATCCGGACTGCAGTGTCCGTCCTGCAACTGTGTCTAGTGTGGACCCAGCCGAAGACAAAAATCAAGAAGAATAAGTTATTAGACCAAAAGTCCATCCAGTGGTCAATTCTTAAGTGCTCCGTCCATATCGGTCACGCTGTCCTATAATCTTTCCTTAAAGGGATACTGTAGGGGGTCGGGGGAAAAGGAGTTGAACTTACCCGGGGCTTCTAACGGTCCCCCGCAGACATCCTGTGCCCGCGCAGCCACTCACTGATGCTCCGGCCCCGCCTCCGGTTCACTTCTGGAATTTCAGACTTTAAAGTCTGAAAACCACTGCGCCTGCGTTGCCATGTCCTCAATCCTGTTGATGTCACCAGGAGTGTACTGCGCAGACACAGACCATACTGGGCTTGCGCAGTATGCTCCTGGTGACATCAGCGGGATCGAGGACACGGCAACGTAGGTGCAGTGGTTTTCAGACTTTAAAGTCTGAAATTCTAGAACTGAACCGGAGGCGGGGACGGAGCATCAGTGAGTGGCTGCGCGGGCACAGGATGTCTGCGGGGGACCATTAGAAGCCCCGGGTAAGTTCAACTCATTTTCCCCCGACCCCCTTTAGTGTCCCTTTAAAATCGCAAAGCTTCATTTTAGGCCGTCAGAATGTAAAATGTGAAAGAGTTGCAGACATGCCACTTCCTTCAGGCCTAGGGTGTGGTTATGTGACCTCACACAGGAAACGGAGTAACACACAAGACCTGTGACCCCTAGATCCAAGGATTGATCACTTGCAACAGACGCTGACCATAACTAGACCCAGGAACTGACCAGCACTGGACACTAAGGTTGGCACAGCATACTCAAGGATTGACAACCACTCATGCAAGGACAAATTATTGCTACAGCCAGCAAGTGACCATCACCAGACCTAAAGAAGTAACAAAACCAATGCCAGGGATTGACCATCAATGGATAAAGGATGAAATGGATAAAAACCACTAAGGACTAACCAACATTACAGTCAGAGAGTGACCATTGCTATGACCATCACAGGCATTTAATGATAACCTCATTTATACCATAGAAGCTAGTTAATGTAACACATATATACAGTAGAATCCCATTATAGTAAACTCTGATATAGTAAACCTCTGGCAATACTAAACCCAATCCCCAGGTCCTGACCATGTATGAATGCTGTATGAATATACGATGTATGATAAATCCTGATATAGTAAATTACTTGGCCAGGTCCCTTGAAGTTTACTATAAAGGGATTCTACTGTACCAACAACTAATAAAAGATAGCACATTATGTTTACTGGGCTATTAACTCACTCCAAAACTATTAAAATCATTCAGTGACTACTACCAGGCACAAGTGTTACTGTATCCAGTCTGACCATCACAGAAGTATGAGCAAAGCTTGGCATTGGGCATCAGCCATACCCATTTCATGGCTGCTCCAATTTAGCAGTTTCCTGCAGCTATGAATGTCTAAGAACTTTTAGACTTTTTTGTACTGACTTGTGGGTTTAGGCCAATGTGCCCTACATTCACAGGTAACACATATATATAATAAATGCCTGCAAAACATTCCAAATGTATAGTACCATAGGTTTTCTACAGCTGCACAACATACAGACTAAATAGGTATGAATAAGGCATGTATTTTTCATATATATCTACACAATAAATGTACAATATGGAGAGGGAAATAGGAAGGTGTTTTGATATAAAAAAAAAAGTAACTACAGATAGTCCCCGGTTAACGAACGAGATAGGGACTGTAGGTTTGTTCTTAACTTGAATCTGTTCTTAAGTCGGAACATTGTGCCATCTCCGTCCCCTGTACCTCCTCTGTACCCCCCTGTGCCTCCAGTGTCTCCCTCTGTGTCACCTCTGCCCTCTGTATCTGCTTATTCAAGTTTAAAAGCCATTTTTTCTTTTATTTTTTTTTAAATCGATTTTCTCAAAAACTACAAGTCCAATTTAAAAAAAATTTTTTTTTACTTGTTCCCATGGAAACACAGAATCCATGGCGTTTGTATCGGCCGGTCGTTCTTAAGTCGGACGTTTGTAACTCGGGGACTACCTGTACTATTTATTTATTTATATATTTATTGTATTTATAAAGCACCAACATACAGTGGCTTGCAAAAGTATTCGGACCCCTTGAAGTTTTCCACATTTTGTCAAATTACTGCCACAAACATCAATCAATTTTATTGGAATTCCACATGAAAGACCAATACAAAGTGATGTACACATGAGAAGTGGAACGAAAATCATAAATGATTCCAAACATTTTTTACAAATAAATAACTGCAAAGTGGGTTGTGCATAATTATTCAGCCTCCTGAGTCAATACTTTGTAGAACCACCTTTTGCTGCAATTTCAGCTGCCAGTCTTTTAGGGTATGTCTCTACCAGCTTTGCACATCTAGAGACTGAAATCCTTGCCCATTCTTCTTTGCAAAACAACTCCAGCTCAGTCAGATTAGATGGACAGCTTTTGTGAACAGCAGTTTTCAGATCTTGCCACAGATTCTCGATTGGATTTAGATCTGGACTTTGGCTGGGCCATTCTAACACATGGATATGTTTTGTTTTAAACCATTCGATTGCTGCCCTGGCTTTATGTTTAGGGTCGTTGTCCTGCTGGAAGGTGAACCTCCACCCCAGTCTCAAGTCTTTTGCAAACTCCAAGAGGTTTTCTTTCAAGATTGCCCTGTATTTGGCTTCATCCATCTCCCCATCCACTCTGACAAGCTTCCCTGTCCCTGCTGAAGAGAAGCACCCCCAGAGCATGATGCTGCCACCACCATATTGGACAGTGGAGATGGTGTGTTCAGAGTGATGTGCAGTGTTAGTTTTCCGCCACACATAGCGTTTTGCATTTTGGCCAAAAAGTTCCATTTTGGTCTTATCTGACCAGAGAGCCTTCTTCCACATGTTTGCTGTGTCCCCCACATGGCTTGTGGCAAACTGCAAATGGGACTTCTTATGCTTTTCTGTTAACAATGGCTTTCTTCTTGCCACTCCTCCATAAAGGCCAACTTTGTGCAGTGCACGACTAATAGTTGTCCTATGGACAGATTCCCCCACCTGAGCTGTAGATCTCTGCAGCTCATCCAGAGTCACCATGGGCCTCTTGTTTGCATTTCTGATCAGCGCTCTACTTGTTTGGCCTGTGAGTTTAGGTTGACGGCCTTGTCGTGGTAGGTTTACAGTTGTGACATACTCCTTCCATTTCTGAATGATCACTTGAACAGTGCTCCGTGGGATGTTCAAGGCTTTGGAAATCTTTTTGCAGCCTAAGCCTGCTTTCAATTTCTCAATAACCTTATCCCTGACCTGTCTGGTGTGTTCTTTGGACTTCATGGTGTTGTTGCTCCCAATATTCTCTTAGACAACCTCTGAGGCCATCACAGAGCAGCTGTATTTGTACTGACATTAGATTACACACAGGTGCACTCTATTTAGTCATTAGCACTCATCAGGCAATGTATATGGGCAACTGACTGCACTTAGACCAAAAGGGGCTGAATAATTACGCACACCCCACTTTGCAGTTATTTATTTGTAAAAAATGTTTGGAATCATATGACTTTCATTCCACTTCTCATGTGTACAGCACTTTGTATTGGTCTTTCATGTGAAATTCCAATAAAATTGATTCATGTTCGTGGCAGTAATGTGACAAAATGTGGAAAACTTCAAGGGGGCCGAATACTTTTGCAAGCCACTGTATTACACAGCGTTGGACATTAGTTTAGGTTATAGACAATATTTAGGGGTGACATACAGCAATATGACAATACAGGAATACAAGAAAAACCAGATCACACAGCACAGTATGAGTACAAGGTAATGCTTAGTCAGTCACTGGAGGGGAGCATGGAGATTAGGCAAGTTAGGTTCACTCAGATGCATAGCATGTGTGCACAGTAATGGAGGTGCATGATCAGGTAGGACACAAAAGGAGGAGGACCCTGCCCAAAGGCTTACAATCTAGAGGGAAAGGTAAGACTACGAAAGGTAGGGGACCAGAGTTCAGCTGTGGGTTTAGAGCACTTGTGAGGGGTAGTAGGCCAGAGTGAAAAGGTGAGTTTTGAGGGCTTTCTTGAAGATGTTGAAGGAGGGGGGTGCCCTAATGGATGGAGGTAGGGAGTATACATTTGTTTTGTACTATAAATTTGTTTAAAAGGAAATAAATATTGCAGCCTCCATATAACTCTTACCTCAGGTTCCCTTTAATATTACATTTTATAAAACACCAATTAGTACTAAAAATGCATATTATACAGGGGGGGTTCATCATTATTCTCCAAAGTCAACATTAATGAGAGTCCAGGATACACTGTAATTTAGAGGATGCCCTTCTTCTGTATATTACAGGACCAGGACAGGCAAACACCACATGCATGGAAGAATGTTGCATGAACCCTGCACACTTTCTAAGTTTTACACAGCTATTAATCGGGTTTAAATGCTGCTAATTAAAAACTGGATAGGAAGCAGAAAACATACTGTGGCTTTTATCCGTTACTGACCCAAAGTCGTCTTAATAGGAGATTAAACAAATCGCCACATGTCCACTGTGCCCTATATCCAGGGATCTGTCTCTCGACAGTCTCTGCCTGTAGGATAATGTATTCCTATAACCTCATAAAGCAAAACTAATGAACTGTAACCATTCTAGTGCACACAGAATGCAGCCAGCCACCTACCCCGCTGCCGCAGCCACCTCCATCAGCCTGTGTGACTTCCAACAGCCGTAGTATAACAAAAAGAGGCATTAGATAGCACTGTGGAACCCTATGCACAACTTCCACAATTCAAAGGGAACACTTCCTCCAAAGCACTTTTAACCCAAATTATACAGAAATGTATTAAAGGAACAAAAGTGGTGAAAGCAATTAGGACGACAAAAAGATAAATCCGCAGCAAACTAGCTAGTTCACAAAGCTACGCTCGCAAGTCTTTACAATTAAAAGACTGTACTGCTAATAGAAATGTAATTTCTGCTATAGATGATAGAATTGCACAGTGTGAAAGAATGAATTCTCCTCACCTGTCCTGCAGGCCTGCTGAAACCCATTCACTGGAGTGAGAAACCCCCATTCCGATAACAGCTAGAATGAAGCACAGCCTATTCCTTTCCATTGAGGGAGAGCAGATCTTGTCAGATCAAGCACATTTGTTAATCTGTGGTAGCAGAATGAAAGAAATGACCTTCCAGTCATATCTGTCATGTGACAGGCTGCATACCAATAGGATGCAATGTGTGACAGGAGTAGGAGATGGAACTTGTCATCCTCATTAGTGCTGCCTCCACATTTCTCACAGCTCAGAATGAATTCATTTAGCACTTTTCTGTCTCACTTCTGCTGTGCCAGTTTCAGGGAGTAATCTTTAATTGTTTCTACTGCATTGTTTTTTTTTCCTCATTAGAGTGGTAGAACATGACTGTTTAAACCTTAATATGGTTATTTCTACATATCTAGTTTAGGCTGTCTGTACTGGACCTAGATAGCTACGCGACGTCTGGAAGCATTGATTGCAATACTTTGGCAATATACAGGTATGAGTTAATGAATGAATCATAGCAAGCAATGCAAGCATTATTTGTGCTCAACATAGACTCAAGTATTCCTTACACGCTACAAAATCTCTGTGAGCAATAGTTCCATTATGTCCATAAAAGGAGACTAATCGCTCTACCATGAGCGCATTGTAGTCAATCACCAATCTAGGCCCCGTTCACACTGAGGATAGCAAAATCGCTAGCAATTTGCAGAGGGTTTTTGTTCCGTTTTTGTACTGGACAATTCCGCAATTTTTGAGGGATCGTGATTTTTTTAATAATTGAACCGCGATCGCTCCAAAATCAAAGAAAAGCACTGCAAGCACCATGTTTACTTTTTCCGCAAATCGCGAATGATCGCAGCAGTGAGATCACTGCCATTTACTTTAAAATAACCGGCAGATCTTTCACTGTCTTATATAAAGTACACAGGAAAACCAATAACAACCCCCATTTTACTCCCCGACTCCTTCCCCATCGCAAAGTGTAGCAATCACAAAAATGTCCCGATTCATTGTGTTGTCTTCCTGCTGTTATAGGGAAAGCAATGCTCATTGTGTTGGAAATGGAGGACATGAGTTATCAAAGCCCTGCATTATATAGCATATCTAGCCAACATCACTCAGCATGCAAGCAGACATTTTGTCATCCCCCCCCCCCCCCCCCAACTAATCCTCCTGACCCCACCATTGCCACACATGGACCCCCGAAACATATCTGACAAGAGCTGGCATAAACAGTTGGATAATTGTGCATGAACTGTAAATTGCATCTCATTGACCATCCCTACCCCTCTGTATTTAAAGAGACACTGAAGCGAAAAAAAAATATATGATATAATGAATTGGTTGTGTACTATGAATAATTACTAGACGATTAGCAGCAAAGAAAATATTCTCATATTTTTATTTTCAGGTATATAGTGTATTTTCTAACATTGCATCATTCTATAATATGTGCAGATTACACAACACTCAGCATTCAAAATGATTCTTTCAGAGCAGTCTGTGAACTATTGACCTCTCCCCTGGCAGAGAAAAAGTAAATAGTTCAATAACAGTTGAGATAATAAAAGTCAGAAGACAGCCCTCTCCATGACTTTGAAAGTTGTAGAGCTTAATGGCTTTTTTGCATGGAGATAAGAACTGGAGTTTCTTAACTTTTCCTGTACTGGAAACAATTAGACCGATGTATCTGATCTTAATGTTTTATTTCTTAGCTGTACTACACATACAAATCATAATATCATACATTTTTTTCACTTCAGTGTCTCTTTAAAGGACATCTGAACTGAGAGTGATATGGACCCTGTCATATGTATTTCCTTTTAATCAATACCAGTTCCCTGGCATCCTGCTGTTCTGTTCTGGTACCAGTAGTGTCTGAATCACACACCTGAAACAAACATGCAGATAATCCAGTCACAGTTCAGTCAGAGCAGCTGATCTGCATACGTTTTCAGGGTCTATGGCTAAAAAAAGTATTAGAGGTAGAGGATAAGCAGGATAGCCAGGCAATATGCAGGGTTTAAAAGGAAATACAGAATAATATGGAAGCCTCCATATTCCTCTTAGGTCAGTTGTCCTTTAAAGGTCATCTGATGTGAGAGGAATGTGAAGGCCACATTTATTTCAATTTAAACAATGCAGATCACCCCTGGCTGTCCTGCTGATTCTCTACCTCTAATACTTTTAGCCATAGACCCTGAACCAGCATGCAGATCAGCTGCTCTGACTGAAGTCTGACTGCACAAAGCACATGCTACAGGATCTTCTCAAAAAAATAGCATACTGTGATAAAGTTCATTATTTTCTGTAATGTACTGATAAACATTAGACTTTCATATATTTTAGATTCAAATACACACAACTGAAGTAGTTCAAGCCTTTTATTATTTTAATATTGATCATTTTGGCATACAGCTCATGAAAACCCAAATTTCCTATCTCAAAAAATTAGCATATTTCATCCGACCAATAAAAGAAAAGTGTTTTTAAAACAAAAAAGTCAACCTTCAAATATATATGTTCAGTTATGCACTCAATACTTAGTCGGGAACCTTTTTGCAGAAATGACTGCTTCAATGCGGCGTGGCATGGAGGCAATCAGCCTGTGGCACTGATCAGGTGTTATGGAGGACCAGGATGCTTCGATAGCGGCCTTAAGCTCATCCAGAGTCTTGGGTCTTGCGTCTCTCAACTTTCTCTTCACAATATCCCACAGATTCTCTATGGGGTTCAGGTCAGGAGAGTTGGCAGGGCAATTGAGCACAGTAATACCATGGCCAGTAAACCATTTACCAGTGGTTTTGGCACTGTGAGCAGGTGCCAAGTCGTGCTGAAAAATGAAATCTTCATCTCCATAAAGTTTTTCAGCAGATGGAAGCATGAACCCACATTTGAACCAGAAACAGCGGCAGAAGTGCCTGACCTGGGCTACAGAGAAGCAGCACTGGACTGTTGCTCAGTGGTCCAAAGTACTTTTTTTGGATGAAAGCAACTTTTACATGTCATTCGGAAATCAAGGTGCCAGAGTCTGGAGGAAGACTGGGGAGAGGGAAATGTTAAAATGCCTGAAGTCCAGAGTCAAGTACCCACAGTCAGTGGGTCAGTCTGGGGTGCCATGTCAGCTGCTGGTGTTGGTCCACTGTGTTTTATCAAGGGCAGGGTCAATGCAGCTAGCTATCAGGAGATTTTAGAGCACTTCATGCTTCTATCTGCTGAAAAGCTTTATGGAGATGAAGATTTCATTTTTCAGCACGAACTGGCACCTGCTCACAGTGCCAAAACCACTGGTAAATGGTTTACTGACCATGGTATTACTGTGCTCAATTGGCCTGCCAACTCTCCTGACCTGAACCCCATAGAGAATCTGTGGGTTATTGTGAAGGGAAAGTTGAGAGACGCAAGACCCAACACTCTGGATGAGCTTAAGGCCGCTATCAAAGCATCCTGGGCCTCCATAATACCTGAGCAGCAGGCTGATTGCCTCCATGCCACGCCGCATTGAAGCATCCTGGGCCTCCATAACACCTGAGCAGTGCCACAGGCTGATTACCTCCATGCCACGCCGCATTGAAGCAGTCGTTTCTGCAAAAGGATTCCCGACCAAGTATTGAGTGCATAACTGAACATAATTATTTGAAGGTTGACTTTTTTTGTTTTAAAAACACTTTTCTTTTATTGGTCGGATGAAATATGCTAATTTTTTGAGATACGAATTTGGGATTTTCATGAGCTGTATGCCAAAATCATCAATATTAAAACAATAAAAGGCTTGAACTACTTCAGTTGTGTGTATTTGAATCTAAAATATATGAAAGTCTAATGTTTATCAGTACATTACAGAAAATAATGAACTTTATCACAATATGCTAATTTTTTGAGAAGATCCTGTATTTTTCAGGTGTGTAATTCAGACATTACTGATGACAGAAATATCAGGACAGCCAGGAAACTTGCATGTTTGAAAATAAATAAATATGGCAGCCTCCACGTAACTCTCACTTCAGGTATCCTTAATATGCGAATATATTTTAGGCTAGTTTTAGATTGGGGTGTTGCATTGTGTTGTGTTACTACGAGCACAGAACATTAGTGGTGGCCTGCAATGTAACGCAGGAATGGAAATTACATTTCAAATTAGGTGATTTTAAGGTCACACTTAATGCGCATGTGCATATACTTTACTTTGCGCTGTCATTGATTAACATAGTGTGTGTCAACATTTAAACATGTACAGGTATTATGCCCCAATACGTGTATTACACACGCCAACAACTAATGCAGTAGCAATAAGGTATTGTTTAAAGTGTACCAGAGATGAGCTAACTTAAAAAAATATATACATACCTGGGGCTTTCTCCAGCCCCATCTGCACGGATCGCTCCCACACTGCCGTCCTCAGTCTTCTCCAGCTCCAGTACTGGGTCCCGAAACTTTGGCCAGTCACGGTCATTCTGAGCATGCTCAGTGCGCTCTCTCTGGCGGAGAATAGCACTGCGCCTGCCGGCGTGGGAGCGATCTGTGCAGATGGGGCTGGAGGAAGCCCCTTGTATGTATAAATAGTTAATCTCTGGTTTCCTTTAAGGCCTGCACACACTTGTGGATTGGCCAGCAACGCAGGTGGCCAAAAGGCACGTGACCCCAGGACCCAAAACTGTCTCTGACCCAACTCCTCAGCCCAGGGTAAGTATCTGTTTTTGTTCAGCTTTAAAGGATACCTTAGCCCTAATTAAAATCTAAAAATGACGCCCTCTGTATGTGTGTGTGTAGGGGGGGGGGAGGGGTGCACATAGGCTTATCACACCTCCTGTGGCCCGGTGTCTGCCTCCGTTTGCCCACTATGCCTCCTGTTGTCCTGGTCGGAGGAACTTAAATCCAGGATTGAACTTCATCCCAATTAGTAGCTGATACCCCCATTACCATGACAAATCTTTACCTTTTCTTGAATAAACCATCAGGGACAGGTGTATGGCTGATATTGTGGTGAAACCCCTCCCACAGTGTGATGTCATGACCTTGGTCGTGACAGTTTACTGTGTAACCTTGTTACATTGCGGGAAATAACGGCCATTTCCAACTGCCAAGCAAGTTCTGCGGAATATTCGTTTTGGCAAACACTGACTAAATCATTTATAAATGAATATTGTAAAAAATAAGCAATTTTATTCATTACATTATTTTCACTACATTTCCTCTTTAAGCTCAGGTTTACTTGAATAGAGTATAGGGCAGTGGGCAGTGATATTTGCCCTGGTTCACTATGACTGATGGGTCTCAATGGAATATACAGAGTAGAGTCTTGGTTATCTGATGCCAGATAAGCGTGCTTTTTGGTTGCTTGAGACTCGATGTTAAACATAGGCCTAGCTAATACTGTACAGTAATATACCCCACACTATTTATACTATATATATATATATATATATATATATATCAGCAGGAAAATAGGAGCAGTGTGGAGGTGGAGTGCCACAGACTGATGTTCTCTGTACTGTAGATACAACGGTTAAAAGGATTGATTTACTATTGTAATGTATTAGAGAAGTGCTGTATTGTAATTCAGTAAGCCCCTTTTTATTTTTGTATCTATAACAAATAAGAGCAGTTGGTAGTGCACTGTGAAGGTGGCAGAGCCTTAGAACCCAGTGGAACTTAATAATTGCATCGAAAGCCCCTCTTCACCCAGTCTATAATCCCAGAAATTTGTGCCGGTTAGGTAAAACTGCATACCTCACAAGTTTTTGAGATAAGAAAGAGGGACACTTAAGCCACACCCCTAACCACGCCCCAAACACGCCGCTATTCACGCACACCCTAAAGATTTCATAGGAAAAATGTTGTTTTATAATTCAAACCCCACTAGTCCTTTCTATCCTGCAGAGGCGGCGCCGGGGGGGTGCTTTGCATGCTGAAGCACCCCCTAAAATTCTCCAAGCACCCTATTAGCACCCCCCAGCGTGAACTGACTTTCGGCGTCTAATAGACGCCATGTCAGTTCACCGGCACCAGCAGCCCGTAGCTCCGGCAGTGGCAGAGCAGGGCTACAGTAAAATGGCGTCCGAAGCCCTGCTCTGGAGACTTCGAGTCTGCAGTGCAGGGCTTTGGGCGCCATTTTCCCGTAGCCCTGCTCTCAGTGCGGAAGTTTCAGTTGCTGGCTGCAGAGGATCGTGGGAGCTGCGCGCCGGACGGAGGCCGGGACAGGAGGTCTGCTGCAGCCAGGTGAGTAAATGTTATTTTTTATTTAGTAGCAGGTGTATTTGCTGGGCAAGTCTGCCACATGATTGAAGTGTTTTCTGGGCAAGTCTGCCACATGATTGAAGTGTTTTCTGGACAAGTCTGCCACATGATTGAAGTGTTTTCTGGGCAAGTCTGCCACATGATTGAAGTGTTTTCTGGGCAAGTCTGCCACATGATTGAACGTATTTTCTGGTCAAGTCTGCCACATGATTGAACGTATTTTCTGGTAAAATCTGCCGACATGATTTAACTATTTTCTAATCAAATCTGCCACATGACTGCTCGTATTTTCTGGTTAAATCTGCGGACATGATTGAACTATTTTCTGGACAAATCTGCCACATGATTGAACGTGTTTTCTGGTCAAATCTGCCACATGATTGAACGTGTTTTCTGGTCAAATCTGCCACATGGTTGAACGTATTTTCTGGGCAAATCTGTCGTCATGATTGAACGTATTTTTTGGGCAAATCTGCTCACATTACGTGTATTTCCTTGAGAAAGTCTGCACAATTATGTGAATTTTGGGGGAAAGGGTAGCCAAAACTTGGGCCCATTGTCAATGAGTTGCACTTTTAAAGGGAACCCGAGGTGAGAATAATATCGAGGCTGCAATATTTATCTCCTTTTAAAGTGGATCCGAGATGAACTTTTACTCATTGCATAATTGTGTTCCTTTCCTATTGTTTACAGGGCATTCCTCAAGCCAAATACTTTTTTGTTTTAATACTCTAATTCCCTATAAACGAAACAAGCCTCGCCCACAGCTTTTCAGAGAGCCTTGGCATTTTCAGACAGTAGCAAAGGCTCATGGGAGCTCAGTCTGTGCAAGAGGAGGGGGAGGTATTACTAGCCAGAGATTTCAGAGGCAGAGGGGAGGAGGGAGGCGGAGGGGGATTAGGTTAGGAGTGCTGAAGATGCAGACAAGATTGCCTGTGTCTGTGTGTAATGTTTACAAACAACATGGCTGCTGTCATTGTATTATATTCTATTGAAGCTGTTTGCAGCTAGATTTGCCTTGTAAATGATCTAAACTTTAGATAAGATATATAGTCAAGTTACTTGTTATAGGTAGTTTTTCATCTCGGATCCGCTTTAAGCAATACCAGTTGCCTGGCTGCCGTGCTGGTCCTCTGTCTCTAATTCTTTCAACCATAGACCCTGAACAAGCATGCAGCAGGTCAGGGGTTTCTGACAATATTGTCAGAACTGACGATATTAGCATATATTAGCTGCATGCTTGTTTCTGGTGTAATTCAGTTCACTACTGCAGCCAAGTAGATCAGTAGGGCTGCCAGGCAACTAGTATTGTTTAAAAGGAAATACATATGGCAGCCTCCAGATCACTCTTAATTCGGGTTCACTTTAAATTACAGTCAGCTCCACCCTAATCTGGTCATGGCCATGCCCGTTTTTTTTGCCAAGTCATCAGCCACCCCAGAAGTTGGTCCAGCACCTGCATAGCACTACCCCCCCCCCCCCCCCCCCCAAAAAAAAAAAAAAATCCTGGAGCCGCCACTGCTATGCTGGTTCCTTCATTAAAAATATTTTAAAATAAGGCATATAACAATTTAAAAAAGGTTAGGTGAGAAGTCATTTATGATAAGTTTTGTGAATAGAGCCCAATGTGGCAGAGGGTATGGGACTATGGAGAAAGAGAAATTTGGCAGAGGGTATGGGAATAAAAAGTGAATGATAGAAGAGACAGCGTATAAAATTATAGGTGAAGAATGATGGGCAGAGGCATGGGGGTTCAGGGAGAGTACAATGAGGTACAGAGGAATGACTCTTGAACTGTGAAGCTGGATATTTGAACAAGAATCATGTCGCACTACACAGGAAACAACACTAACAGGCACTGTGCAGTGCACATATACACATACCAAGGAGGCTGCACAGTGGGCGGAGTTTCTTCAGGCCCTTCAACTGCAAAGCCTGTTGGGAAATGTAGTTCACTGCCAGATTAGGACACCTAATTGCCTACACGAATGTCAAAATAACAAAGACACTGGCGTATAAACGTCTGTATATATATTACGTATTGTAGTTAAACTCTTGGCAAGCCATTTTCTTTACTCACCGCCATCACACAGAATGGAATGGCTATGTTATAAAATGGATTGAAAGATCAGGCTTATACTTAGACACCTAAGTGGGGACCTGGCACAGGACGTGTCTCTCGCTGCCTTCTGGGAGTCTTTCTTTCCGCTCCGTGCCCGAGAACAGGCGAGATGGGTGAGTGGAGCTGAGCGGAGATTAGTGAGCCTGGGGGCGCCAGGAGCGAGCAGGAGGGCGCAGCGGGGCTGGGGGGTGTCTCCTAATACGGCCCGGGCTCCTCAGCTGCATGGCCGGGGGGTGAGGCTGCAACACGAGGCGGCTGTGCGGAGGCATGGCGGCGTGAGCGGGCCTGTGCTGCTCCGCACTCACACTGAATGACTGGCGGCATCCATACGTGTGACGGTGTTCCAACATTTCAGCCTACCCAGCAAAATAGCAGACAACACCGACAACCACGTTTGTGGTGGCCTTCAGTGGAATTGCCTGTAATTGATTAGCTTCCGAATTGGACCTACTGAATATATATATATATATATATATATATATATATATATATATATATATATATATATATATATATATATATATATATATATATATATATATAGTATGCTGTCTGCTTCACGTATTATTGCTGCTCCTCTGTCTATACTGTAGTGTAGCATACAGGCCTTTAGCTCAACACACACCATACAATCTTGGTTGTACAGATTTACCAAATCTATGTAGTATAAGGGCCAACAGATTGAAAATACCTTAAATGATTGATTGGATAAGCTCTTATACTACATGAAAGTGGTAGGATTGAACAACCACGATTGTATGGTGTGTGTTGAGCCTTACACATCTATACTTGTTGGCTGTATTCCCTTTAACTAGTTAATTTAGTGACACTAGAGTGAAAAGAATTGTTATAATGAATTGTGTAGTATGGATGATTAATAGAACATTAGTAGCAAAGAAAATAGTCTTGTTTTTATTTTCAGTTATATAGTTTTTGTTATATAACATTACATCCTCTAATATTTCAGAAGACAGAACTCTCTGTGACTAAAGTTGTGAAGCTCAGATAAGGGAAACAATATCACTCGTATCTCTGCTGCTAATGCTTTATTTCTTAGATATACTACACATACAAATAATTATCATACATATATTTTCACTTCAGAGTCCCTTTAAAAATAAGTTTGGCTAGCATGCTGTGCTGGACAAGGGCTTTGCACAGGACTAATCAGATATGGGAAGGATATGAATTGATGCCTGTCAGCCTTATTATTAATAAAGCACCAATGTATTCTGTGCGGCTGTACAAAGCAAGGAAAAAATTACATAATACAATGGTATATGCTAATATACAAAATAGTATTGGTACAAAATACTGAATTGCGAATTAGAGTGACAAAAGTAACATGATTAAAATGTATAACAATTCCAAGACACCAAAGGGGGAGCGAGCTCTGCCCTTGTAAGATTACGAGCTAAAGGATCTTATGTTATCAGATTAGTCATATGAGGCCCTGTTCACTGTGGTCAGGTGCATTACAGAATAATTTTGCTTGTCAACTCACTGCCCTTATAATTCTATGGGCCTGTTTACGGTACTGTTATAACTGATCACATTCTAACTCCTTGCATGCAGGCTTTGTATTAAAGTCTGTGTCCAGTCTCCATTACAGTTCAGTCATTATAACTCATGTATTATTGAACTACCACTGTGAACCTAGCCTGAAAAGCTTTGGGCAAAGTTCTGGTTCAACCCAGGTAAATTCTGCTTCCTGTAGCTCTCAATTGCCAGTCAGAATTCATGCTCATCTCTATTAGGGCCCAAACGGGCATTTGATGGGCAGTGAAAAGCCTGTCACTCTCACAACTGCTCACTGCTGCGTGGTAACTGCTCACTGCTGCCTGGTAACTGCTCACTGCGTGCACTGTTCAGGTTTCTATGTAAAAGGTTCCTTTATACATGGCTTGTTTATGTCAGTGTGTGTGTGTATGTATATGTATGTACACACACTCACTCACTTTGGTAGGATGTGATCCCGGTTCTTTTCCGTTAGCCGGGCGCATCCACTAGGTGGCAATAAAACTCCAGCAGAGTTACATCTTTCCCTACTATCCATGGTGGCCTGGAGGGGGAATAGTAATTAACGCCACCTGGTGGTTGCACCCGTGTAACGGAATAGTACCATGATCCCTTTGGATGTTGGAGCTATAATGGCCCATACTCACGGGCGGCAAAAGTGGCCTGTCGCCAGCACACGTGAGCGTGTGGGCGACAGCTCCTCGCCAGGTCCCTCCGCGTACACACGCGGAAGAGGGACCAGCGGCGCGACGGAAGCTGTCGCCGGCGTTTCTCCTCCCCCTGCCGGAAGCTCTGCATATCTCAATGGAGGTTGCTGTCGCTAGTTCGCGGACTAGCGACAGTTGCGGCGGCGACTGTCGCCAGGCGATTGAACATTTCAATCGCCTGGCGACATCAGCGACGGGCGACAGTTCGGGGTGCGCGCCCGTGCAACGGCCCATACTCACGGACCACCTGTCGCCGCAACACGCGCGCCGTGTGTTGCGGCGACAATTGTAGCCCGTGAGTATGGGCCATAAGAGTATCACCTCCAGATTAACAATAATTATGGGTATATTGCTTTATTGTGGAACTTGCGGGGGGCGCGGGTGTTTGCGCGACCTAGTGGACAGGGCCGTGCGCAGCAGGCTATGGAGGGGGGGGGGGGGCTGGGGTGCGGCTGCATAGCTAGCATAGTTGCCCCAGTATAGGGAGTTTAGTTGCCCCAGTATGGCTAGTATAGTTACCCCAGTATAGTGCCCCAGTATAGCTAGTATAGTCCCAGTATGGATAGGTAGTGCCCCAGTATAGTGCCCAGTATGGGTAGGTAGTGCCCCAGTATAGCTAGTATAGTGCCCAGTATAGGTAGGTAGTGACCCAGTATGGTGCCCAGTATAGCTAGTATAGTGCCCAATATAGCTTACTAGTATGGGTAGGTGTGCCCCTCCGCGGCCACCGCTCCTGTTACCTTATCATGAGCCGGGCGGCCGCTTGTCCGATTAGATTCCCCCGTAGTAGCCGCTCTCCTCTGGTGGGGGGGGGGGACCACTTGAATATACATTAGTGTATGGAAACCTTTACTTTGCATATAGCTGCTTACTTTACTGTTTAGTCACATTCACATGCGTTCGGTTACCCTGCAGGGTTAGCCACTTTGCTATGATTAGCCGAGTCATGAAAATGCATAGTTTTCAAACAAGTAGTCTCAGCTCGCATGTATAATCTGTAAGTATAGAACCTGTAATACTTTTCAACATCAAATTGTTAAAACTGTAAAAAAATAACCACTGCTTCTTCATTTTTCAGGCAAGTGCCGTGGTCTTCGTACAGCTAGGAAGCTCCGTAACCACCGACGTGAGCAGAAATGGCACGACAAGCAGTATAAGAAGGCCCATTTGGGGACTGCTCTGAAGGCTAACCCTTTTGGAGGCGCTTCCCATGCCAAAGGAATCGTCCTGGAAAAAGTGTAAGTCCTGTTTTGTCAATCTAGAACACACACAGCAAGGCCTCTTCCTGCGTTGTTGGTCATGGTTTCAGCAACCTACTGTTTACAACATGCAAGGACATCAGAAGTGAATAGACAGCACGTCTGACGTTTCCAATCTTGTGTTGCAATTCAGCACGGTAACACAGCGCATGATTGCATGAGCAAACGCAGTGCAATCTTATTTGTGAATGGGTTCTGCGACGCATCGGAGAGCAACTCGGCTGCCTTGCTGTGTTATGGCCACCTGCATTGCAAGCAGCAAACAAGTGGGCAGCATGGTGGCATAGTGGATGGCGCTCTCGCCTTGTAATGCCAGGTCCCTGATTCAAATCCTGGCCAGGGTAAAACATGGGCAGGGTTTGTATGGGTTTCCTCCGGGCACTCCAGTTTCCTCTCACATCCCAAAAACTAAGTTAATTGGCTAAATCGTACTAGTAATTGCACACAATATTGTCTTAAGACATCAGATATATGTAGTGCTTTTCAGTGGTAAGTTATTTAGCCATGCAAAAGTGCTCATCAGCCTAACATTCTATGTGTAATCATCGGGGGGGGGAAGTAATGTTCATACAGGATAGTGCAAACATCCAGGCAGCAACTTCACTGGGAACTTGATAATACAGCACAGCTGTGGTCTGTCCTGGGAAGGCAGGAGCAGCACCCCATAGTTAAATGCACTCCCCAATCATGTATGGAGCAACTCAGAATGGACTGCTGTGGTGCAAAACAGAAATTGGAGTTACAGCCATAATTCCTGAAGGAAACCTAAGTTTAAGATTACAATAAGGTGGTGCTGGTTGGCTACCGGAGTTTTTAAAATGAGCGAAAAACAGCGATTTTAATGACTCACATGAGTGCATTAGTCCAGAAAGAACCCCAGAGGTAACAGTAATAAACGAAAAGAGGTTTCACGATGTTCTATTGAGAGATCCTCAAGAGTTAGCTCAGGGCCCATAAGGGGTCATACACCTGGGAACCCGCTATAGCTGCAAACAGGATTCTAGTGAAATCAGAGATGTCCGTTCCATCTTACAGAATTGTTTTTTGATCTTGTTAGTAATATGTACTGGTGTTTTATGTGGGTTTCCTCCAGGTGCATTATGGTTTTCAGCCACAATCTAGAACCATGCTTTATTCACTTCAATTAGCTGTAGTGTAGACTATTTAAGACTAGTCTAATTGTGCCTCAGTGGTGCCAAGTCTAGTGAAGCGAACTAGATGAATCCATAGTTGTAGTATCTTAGAATGTTCAGCAACCAACCAGACTTTTTTTTTTTTTTTTTTTTTTTATTTGCAGTGGTGTAGAGGCTAAGCAGCCAAACTCTGCTATCAGGAAATGCGTCAGGGTGCAGCTGATCAAGAACGGCAAGAAGATCACAGCTTTCGTACCAAACGATGGTTGTCTGAACTTTATCGAGGTAAGTACTTTCAAGTGAGTCTGTCCCTAAAAAATAAGTTTAAAGCATGTGACAATACCAAGTTGATTGAGTTCTGTACCTGTTTATTGCCTCAGTTTGGTTCCAGGGATGGCAGTTTAGGTTCCTGAGCTATAGAAGATGCTGCATGAGCAAAAGGCTCTATTCTACAGTCAGGAACTATGGCCGCTCTGTAGCTGTACACGTATGTACAGATTATGCATTTTAAACAAGGTCTTGGTAAGATTTGCAAAAGGCCTCACGAGTGGCTGAACTGTGTGCTTGTAGGGCAGTTTAGGTTTCTGGCTGCCCACCACAAGTGCCATTTGGGTGTCATTAATATGCAGGCTCGTGGCAGTGCGTTACACCACGTGTCATCGCTTGACACGTGGTGATGTTGGAAAACTGTGACATCTCACAGCCGCGCGCAGATGTTACTCCATGAGCAGCTGCCTCTTCACCACCGGTATTAGGGCTGGTTCACACGGGCATCTGCTGAGCTTTTGCTTGGCATTGCGTTCAAACGCCAGCGTTTAAAAGCTAGCTTTTGAAGGCTTTTGAAAAGCGTTCAAGGCTAGCAGTTCTGTTCTCTATTGTTTCCTCGCGTTTACCGCCTCTGAAAGCAGCATGTTGCTTTTGAGACTAGACGCAACGCTGGGATCTACTGCCAGGCTTTCATGAAAGCCTGCAAAAGCCAGCTCTAAACGCTCCCATTCACTTGCATGGGATGGCAGTAGATCCCAAAAAACGCTGCGTCTGAACCAAGCCTTAAAGAGTCTGAAGCGAGAATAAATCTCGCTTCAGACCTCATAAATAGCAGGGGCACGTGTGCCCCTGCTAAAACGCCGCTATAGCGCGGCTTAACGGGGGTCCCTTCACCCCCAAATCCCCCTTGATACAACCGGGGAGCGCTTCCTGGTTGGGGCAGGGCTAGGCCGCCGCAGCCCTGCCTCACGCGCGTCTGTCAGCGCGTATCTCCGCCTCTCCCCCGCCCCTCTCAGTCTTCCTTCACTGAGAGGGGCGGGGGAGAGGCGGCGATGCGCCGCTGACAGACGCGACTGGAGGCAGGGCTGCAGCCGTTAGCCCTGCCTCCAGGAAGCAATAAATCACGACCAAATCTGCGACCAAGTGTTGCAGTGGTCGTTTTGGGGGTGAAGGGACCCCCGTTAAGCCGCGCTATAGCGGCGCTGCTATTTATGAGCTCTGAAGCGAGATTTATTCTCGCTTCAGAGTCTCTTTAAGTGCTAGCAAATGCCCAGCCACTGCACGGGAGCAGTTGAATGGTGGTGAATTCACTGCAACGAATAACATTAAAGGATACCACAGACAAAAGGCTCTGGTAAAAGTGAAGCTGTATGGGGGGGGGGGCATAATCAAATACTCACTGCTCATCCTATTCCCCACCATCCCCCGTCATTCTTCTGGCAGTCCTGGGTGACTGAAAACCCGGACATACTGCTCCGCAGGTGTGCAGTATGTCTGTTCTCCCCTGTGGCCCCGATCTGAAAACTGAAGATGTGGGTAGAGCGAGAGCACTCCTGTCATGTGACTTCACTCGGCGTGGCCACACTGGAGCAGAACGGACATACTGCGCATGTGTGGCGCAGTATGTCTGGGTTTGTAGTCACCCAGGAGAACAGCGAAGGGGAACGGGTGGTGCTGTGAGTGTTTGATTATGCCCCCCACCCACTACAGCATTTTCTATTTTTATTTTTTGAGCCTTTCGCAACTCTCACTTTGCTCTGCAGGGTGTAGGTTTCAAATCCAGGCCAGGACATTTTCAGTATCACCACCTTAAACAAGCATGCAGCTAATCCAGTCAGTCTTTAGTCAGAGCACCTTTACTGCATATGATGGGGAAAAGTATTAGAGGCAAGACTATTGGCTGTACTGCTAGGCAGCTGATGGTTAAAGAGACTCTGAAGCGAGAATAAATCTCGCTTCAGAGCTCATAAATAGCAGGGGCACGTGTGCCCCTGCTAAACCGCCGCTATAGTGCGGCTTAACGGGGGTCCCTTCACCCCCAAAACGACCACTGCGACACTTGGTCGCAGATTTGGTCGTGATTTATTGCTTCCTGGAGGCAGGGCTAACGGCTGCAGCCCTGCCTCCAGTCGCGTCTGTCAGCGGCGCATCGCCGCCTCTCCCCCGCCCCTTTCAGTGAAGGAAGACTGAGAGGGGCGGGGGAGAGGCGGAGATACGCGCTGACAGACGCGCGTGGGGCAGGGCTGCGGCGGCTAGCCCTGCCCCAACCAGGAAGCGCTCGCCGGGTGTATCGATGGGGATTTGGGGGTGAAGGGACCCCCGTTAAGATGCGCTATAGCGGCGGTTTAGCAGGGGTACACGTGCCCCTGCTATTTATGAGGTCTGAAGCGAGATTTATTCTCGCTTCAGACTCTCTAAGTCATCCTCTGTATTACACTCCCTTTAAGTTCCCTTTAAGAGATCAGATATGAGTAGTGCTGAGAACCATGGAGACTGTTAAGGCAAGGAAAATGAACAATTCAGGGAGCTGCCATAGCACTGCTACATACTGGGTAAACACTGCTTGTTGGCAAAATTATTTTTGAATAGGCAATTAACCACTTCAGGATTCTGCGTACGCTTAAGTATGCCCCTGAATCCTGAAGTGGATTCCATGGAAACGGCCGCTCATGTCAGTTCACGGAGGGTGTCTCCGTGAACACCCTGCGAGCCGCCAATCGCGGCATCGCAGGGTAAATGTAAACACACGGGGAAGATCTTCCCCAGTGTTTACATGTATACGGCGCTGCTGCACAGCAGCGCCGTAGAGGAGATTGGCGATCCCCGGCCGCCGGCATCTGATAGGCTAAAGCCTATCCCATCAGGCGCAGGACGGAAATCCGTCCTTCGCCGCTCACAGGGGGAGGGAGAGGTAGGGAAGGAGGCCAGGAAGCGCTGCGGAGGGGGGCTTTGAAGAGCCCCCCCCGCGCACGCGCAAGCAGCCGGCGGCGATCAGACCCCCCCAGCAGGACATCCCCCTAGTGGGGAAAAAGGGGGGGAGAAGTCTGATCGCCCTGGCTGCCATCTGATCGGTGCTGTGGGCTGGAGAGCCCACGCAGCACCGATCAGAAAAATACCCCCTGGCACAGAAGTGGCTAAAGGATGAGCACGGAAAAAATATAAAACTGGATCTACTTACTTGGGTCTTCCTCCAGCCCCTGGTAGCTGATATGTCCCTTGCCACAGCTCTGGTGTCCTGGGATTCCCTCTGTTTCAGATGCCGACCTTGCCAGGTCCGTTATCTGAAATGGAGGGGATCCCGGGACACCAGAGCTGCTGTGAGGGAAATATCGGCTGGAAGAAGCCCCAGGTAAGTGGATCCTGTTTTTTTCCTCACACCTGTCCTTTAAGGAGCATCTGAGATTTATTGGAAGGGAAAAATATGTAATGCATTATTGAACTGGCAGTTTGTAGCTGGCGGAATATATTCATTTTGTTTCTTCAAATTAGAGGTGTTCTAACAGAATAAACGGGCTACTTTTGTGGATTTGTGTTTTTGTAGTTAATCCCCTGCCTTTTGCACTTTCTTGTGTATTCAATAGTTGGTGAGAAAGTGATCTGGAACTGATGCATCGAATTTACCTTCTATGTTTGATCTGAGCGACTAAGGATGCATACACACATGCACAATTACTGTTGGCAGCATGGATTGGGACTCAATTCCTTGGGTGGCAGCTTGGGGGCCAAGTGCTGTTCAGATGAGTAACTAGCCTATAGACTAGTTTTGTGTTCTTTTGCTGGGGAGGGGGGGGTGTAGGATTGATGGTGTGGTACGAAAGAAAGCCAAATTGAGTCTATGCACCTCTACTCCCTTATAATGCATTTGTATTTGCAAAACATTTATAGGACAGGTCACGTGCACAAGCCCTTAAAGGACAACTGAACTTAAAGGGATATGGAGGCTGCCGTATTTATTTCCATTTAAGCAATACCAGTTGCCTGGCTATCCTGTTGAACTTGTCTCTAATATTTTTAACCATAGACCCTGAATAAGCATGCAGTATATCTGGTGTTCCTGCCATTGTCAGATCTGACAGGATTAGCTGCATGCTTGTTTCTGGCGTTCAGACACTACTGCAGCTAAATAGATCAGCAGGGCTGCCAGGCAACTCGTATTGTTGAAAAGGAAATAAATATGGCAGCCACCATATACTTCTCACTACAGTTGTCCTTTAAGTTGACTAGTAGGGATCGTTAATGAGATGCAGGTAATTCAGAGTTGCCAAATTGATTAACGAAGAATTGTTTGAGATCTATTCAGCTCAGAATTATTTTAGATATCTTTTCAGCTTGAGAATGGACCAATCCAATGTTCGTTGATTGACCCGATACCAGGCTGAATCAAAGTGCAAAGAAAGGCTCTCCTAGTGGGTGCCAGGCCTAAGAGTCTGCATGTTATTTGGAATTATTTGCATCTCATTGATCTGTCTTAATTCCACTGGCATGTGTAGTTCAGATTACGTTTGTGGCGGTTATGCTAGGTACACACCGTTTCTGCCAGATTTACTGTTAGATTTTCAATCGATCTCCGATCGATTTCCGACTGGTTTCTGTTCATTTCTGTCGGAAATCAGATTGGACATGTTAATAATCAATCTGCCAGAAAATCTCTACACTAGTTTGTGAGCTCCACTAAGGTACAATTGGTGATCTCTGTAAAGGTGGCCACTAATGGTCCAATTTCTAGTGAAAAATCATTCGAACGATCAGAAATTCTGATTGGATTGTTTGTAAATAATCTCAGTTGATGGGCACAATTGATTACAAACCATTATAAAAATAGTCGTCCGATTGGATTTTTGTCAAACCAAAATTTGGATTTTCTTGTTGGTTGTGATAGGAAGCATAGATTGGTTCGTTGATGGTGCAGTGAACGATTTTTCATCCGATCAGAATTTCTGATTGCTTGAACGATTTTTTGCTAGAAATTGGACTGTTAGTGGCCACCTTAAAGCACTGCAAAAGTCAACACTATGGTAAATGTGCAATATAGACAGCAGTTCTGTTCTGCACACTTACAAGCAATTGACGAGACATTGCCTGTGTAAACCAGCCCTTAATGCAATGGCTTTTCATTCTAGGCTAGGAGTACTAATTAACAAAACCACTATCCCAACCTTGTTTGTTTTTTTTTCCTCAGGAAAACGATGAAGTCTTAGTTGCTGGGTTTGGTCGTGCTGGTCATGCCGTTGGTGACATTCCTGGTGTGCGATTCAAGGTCGTCAAAGTAGCCAATGTTTCCCTGTTGGCCTTGTACAAAGGCAAGAAGGAGAGACCAAGATCATAAACATGTTCAGCTGTCTCCGTGTACAATAAACTTCTTTCACAACATCATTGGCTTTCTTCTTTAATAACATGAATTTCATGAAGCGATTGTGGACAAAATATCAGATCTAAAGTGGTAGTTTGAAATATTTACCCAACAGTCCATGCATGTTGGATGAGTGGTATGTCCTGTCCCATGAGGATAGGCTAGGAGGTGCATGTGATGTGAAAAAATGCCAGTGCGTACATCAAACTGATGGCCAAAACAATTTTGATCATTTGTGCTGTGACATTTGTGGTCTCTGCACGCCTTATGGCTCAATCCAAGGAGCATTACTGTGCTAGCTCTCACATCTATGGTTCAACAACCCGGTTTCCAACCCATTCCCTGGCCAATCAGACAACTGATACATACAGCAAGGGGAAGAAATTTGATCCCTTGCTTTTTTGGTTGTTTACCTTTGACCAAGAAATGACCAGTTTTTAATTGTAATTACAGTGGAGAACTGGGTGTGGTCAGGTGAGACCAAAATAAAGCTCTTTAACCTCTTAAGGACCAGGGCTGTTCTGTCAGATCTGCGCTGCGTTGGCTCTCCAGCCCGCAGCGCAGATCGTGTGCAAGGCAGGGTGATCAGACTTCCCCCCCCCCCCCCCATCCTTTTTCCCCACTAGGGGGATGACCTGCTAGGGGGGGGTCTGATCGTCGCCGCTCCGACTGGTCGAGCGGGGGCTCTTCAAAGCCCCTCTCCGCAGCGTTTTCTGTGCTCCGTTCCTCTCCCTCCCTACCTCTTCCTCATTGGGCTGCGCAGGACGGATATCGCCATGTAGGATAGGCTTCAGCCTATCAAATGACTGCGATCCCCGGCCAATCAGGCCTGGGATCGCTGATCTCCTTTACGCAGCAGCGCCGTATTGATGTAAACAGCGGGGATTTCTTCCCCGCGTGCGTGCCGCTATCGGCAGCTCGCACACTATTCACGGAGATACCCTCCGTGAACTGGCATGCCATGCAAAACACAAACGACCAGCCGCCGCCTATCTGCGTTAGCTGGTCGTTAAGTGGTTAAAGAGAACCCGAGGTGGGAGGGCAAATGGTACACAGGCATGTTCTATGCATCATGACATGCCTCTGTGTCCCCCTCACTCCGCTTTTTGCCCCCCACCGTCTGGGCTATATCCCCCTGAAATTAACGCCGATATTTGTCACTTTTTCGGGGGGTAATGAGTGATTTCCTGCTCAAAACGCCCACTAGGGGGCATTCCTGTGGGCTTTCCAGAGCTGCCATTGGGACGCTCTCTGGCCACACCACCTGCTGCTCCCCCACCTCTCTGCATGCTGAGAGAGAATCTCTCTCCTTCCAGTGTCGTGACCCAAGAGGTCACAAAAGTGAAACCAAGCAAGTGCAGGCCATTGGAGTGGTGGGATCAGGGATGGGCTCACGAGTCCGTAAGGACTCTAATTCGTAATTTAAAATGAGCCTTAACCTCCCTGGCGTTCAATTTCCCCAGGATTTCTGTGCAAAAAGTGATTAGTACAGATTAGTGAGGCACCTCTCTATGGTAGCAATGTGATGTGCCTTGGCAAGACCTGGCAGCACTCCTGGTCGACCTTGTACTTGAAAGAAAGATGCCGGCACCATCATATCTTCTTATGCTCTTTTATTGATCCATATACACAGCAGCCGTCATGGCAACGTTGCAGAGAAATCTTCTCCTTTATCAAGCTAAGCCGCAATGTAGTACACTTTATGCTAGTATTCTCACGCTTTTATATACAGGGCATAGAGGGCTATCCACCAATAGCATTGGAGATTTGTATCTAACCAATCCCGCAGGTCTGCTGCTAACCGGACCTGATGGAGAACTCCACCATAGCAAGCCCATTGGGCGCTGGCAGGCAAGCCCGCCTCTCCCACCTTCAAATCTATTGGTCGCCACCACGAGCTGCCGCTGTCCCTCCTCCTGCGCACTCCTCCCACCACGTCCACAGCAAGCGGACCTGATGGGGAACATCACAGGGTGATGTCAGCGGGAGCGGCGTCATCCGCTCGCTCCCGCCCACTTAGAGAAACAGCGAATTATGTGAGCGCCGGCATCCGTCGGCGCCTCCCATCACTTCAGATGTAAACATAACGTCAGAGCGTAGAGCAAACCATACTAAACAGAGAAGGCGATCGCAACTCTATTAAATAAAACTACCAAGGATATAGGCAGGGGAGGGGAGAGGGAAGAAAACCTCGGGACATTTCAGCATGAATCAAAAGTTAAATAGATATCACACAGTGGTAAAACTTATCGCGTATCTAGCATATACGTATAGATATATACGCAGTAATAGATGTAGCAGCCCAGGAGAGGTGTCTAGAGGAACGGCAGCAGATCCAGCTCACTATCCTTGGTAGTTTTGTTTATTTAATAGAGTTGCGATCGCCTTCTCTGTTTAGTATGGTTTGCTGTACGCTCTGCCGTTATGTTTACATCTGAAGTGATGCCGGCGCTCACATCATTCGCTGTTCCTCTGAGTGGGCGGGAGCGAGCGGATGACGCCGCTCCCGCTGACGTCACCCTGCGATGTTCCCCATCAGGTCCGCTTGCTGTGGACGTGGTGGGAGGAGTGCGCAGGAGGGATAGCGGCAGCTCGTGGTGGCGACCAATAGATTTGAAGGTGGGAGAGGCGGGCCTGCCTGCCAGCGCCCAATGGGCTTGCTATGGTGGAGTTCTTCATCAGGTCCGGTTAGCAGCGGACCTGCGGGATTGGCTAGATACCAATCTCCAACGCTATTGGTGGATAGCCCTCTACCTATGCCCTGTATATAAAGCGTGAGAATACTAGCATAAAGTGTACTACATTGCGGCTTAGCTTGATAAAGGAGAAGTTTTCTCTGAAACGTTGCCATGACGGCTGCTGTGTATATGGATCAATAAAAGAGCATAAGAAGATATCTGATGGTGCCGGCATCTTTCTTTCATGTGCTAAAAGTGATAAAATTAATTTTTATAACTTTTTCCCCTGTAACTTGTCAAAATGTGTCAAGCAAGGGTCTAGTATACAGTGCAGGAAAGTATTGGTGTATGCAGGTTTATACTGTTCACAGCATGTTTTGTATGGACTGATAATCTGTCAATACCGTTAGGGAGGTTGCTGCAGCTGGATGAAAATGTTATTTACCCATAATTGCCTACAAAAAGAAAAATTAGGGGATCAAATGCTTACCTGGTTGACTAATACAGTATATTACTGTACATTGCAGCATCCATATGTATTATACAATGCTATTACAGATTGTCATTGTTCAGCACATAGAGGCTGCCCTCTATATGCTAATGAGGCATGGAACAATGACCCTTGGGAAAGACTTGGGATCTGCCAAGGTGGTATACAAGTGAGAAAACCAGAAAGCATTTTCCTTCTGATGAACTCAAACTTGAAAGAGCAGTGTGCCACTCTGTGCATCCATTCATGCCTGGTTGTTGCCACAGGACCTGGAAAACCTGCAATTTTAGTGCATTCAATCAGGGTGTATGTGAATACCTGATGATGCATGGTTTCTATGGATACTACAGCTAAAAACCCATGCTGGAATATTTAGAATTGGAATAGATGAGAATTACAAACTGTTAAATATGTGATCACTGAAGTTGTGAAAGGACCCTGACATTCACCCAATTTCCTTTTTAACCCATTCAGGTTCCGTGGTTTTCACGAGAGAAATGTTCACCTCCCATTCATTAGCCTATAACTTTATCACTACTTATCACAATGAACTGATCTATAATCTTGTTTTTTCCGCCACCAATTAGGCTTTCTTTGGGGGGTACATTTTGCTAAGAGCCACTTTACTGTAAATGCATTTTAACAGGAAGAATAAAAAAAATGGAAAAATTCATTTCTCAGTTTTCAGCCATTATAGTTTTAAAATAATACATGCCTCCATAATTAAAACTCATGTATTGTATTTGCCCATATGTCTTGGTTATTACACCGTTAAAATTGTCCCTATCACAATGTATGGCGACAATATTTTATTTGGAAATAAAGGTGCATTTTTTTCCATTTTGCATCTATCACTATTAAGTTTAAAAAAAAAAAAATAAGAAATATTTCATCTTTACATTGATATTTAAAAAGTTTAGACCCTTAGGTAAATATTTACGTTTTTTTTTGTTGTAATGTTTTTGTTTTTTTTAGTAAACATTTTATTTGGGTAGTGTTGGGAGGGTGGGGGGTAAACAATAGATTTATAATGTAAATGTGTGTTCATTTTAATGTATTTTTATTTTCAGTTTTAGTATTACTTTTTGGCCATGAGTTTGTTTACATGACGTCACTCTAAGCGTAACACACGCTTAGAGTGGCGCATCGGGCAGGGAACGGCCAGAAAAGGCGCAGCTTCCGAGAGAAGCTGTCGCTTTTTCAGCGGGGGGGAGGAATTAGTGATCGGGCACCATAGCCCAATGCATTTATTCCCTGGCTACCGAATCCGTGGCCGGGAGGGCGCATGCACTCGCGCGATCTGCCATGGGGGCGCGCGGTAGCGCACATGGTTCCTGGACGTAGTTTCTACGTCCAGGAACCAAAATAGGTTAAAACTGTTCTAAAGCCCGATCTACATGGTAAAATTTCCCATCAGATCGACCAGTGATCTGATAAGAAATCACATCGTGTGTAGACCTCCAGATGGTTTCTGATCGATTTTGCATTAAAGGGGAACTGAAGTAAGAGGTATACGGAGGCTGCCATATTTATTTTCTTTTAATCAATACCATGTGCCTGGCAGCCCTGCTGGTCTATTTCTCTGCAGTAGTATCTGAATAACACCAGAAACGAGCATGAAGCTAGTCTTGTCAGATCTGACTTTAAAGTCTGAAACACCTGATCTGCTGAATGCTTGTTCAGGGGCTATGGCTAATAGTATTAGAGGCAGAGGATCAGCAGGGCTGCCAGGCAACTGATATTGCTTAAAAGAAAATAAACATGGCAGCCTCCATATACCTCTCTTCAGTTCAACCTTTAAGTACCCAAAATCAATCAGAATCGGACCGGTCGGAAATGTATCTAATAGATCTGTCAATCTGATGGAAAATTGTGATGTGGCTTAATGCTGATTAAATCCAGCTTATTGAAAATGAATGCAATGCTATTGGAAATGATCCAGAATTGTGAGGTTTATAGAACACTAGATCTGATCAATGCAATGCAATCCTAGTTTGTATGCAGCTTTCAACTGGGACAATCAAACTCTGCCGACTAGCACAATTTTGAGCTGCTTGTAATTCGCAGTTACATTTCCATGCAAGACAGAATTGCAACTTTGAACATCTCTAGAACTATAGTCTTTTCATTTTACTGTAAGAAGTTTTGAATCAGGACGATACCATTTATTGGCTATAACCGATTCTACCTCACTTGCAGCTGTTTCAGGCCCTTTTCTTTTTTTTTTTTCTTTTTTTTTATTACTCTTTTTACTTTTTTTTTTTTTTTTTTAACTCAGCACACAGACCCAAATTCATGAGTAATCAGTTACCTGGGGCATTAGCAGTTTCTTTTCTTGCCATACCCCTGAACTGAAATGTGTGATCATCATAGTTTATTCATCATAGTTTTTTCATCATAGTTTGGTAAGAGCTAAATATGCATATCTGTGACTTTCTTCACCATTAAACCCCTATTCCACACCATTAAACGACTGTTGCTGAGACAGTTATCCACTTATCCCTCTCGTACCACAGACGTATACATTTACACCATCAACATCCTACACGTACTCCTCTCATATCTCCAGCCCCTTTTCACACATAACTGAATTCATGTATGACTTTGCATTTGCTGCTACTACTGTAAGTAGTAGATGGCATCACATTTGACTTAAGTCATTGACTTAGTTTAATGTGAACTTTCTGCAGGAAAAAAAATCTGCCAGCATATTCCCCCCCCTCCTGCAATGGATATGCAACTTGTGTATCAATTGATGCACAGCATAATCATGTAATCTCATCTGATTTCATGTTTGGTACTATATCCGGTAAATTAACCACTTACTGACAAGCTGACTCATTAAAACATCTTATTAGAGCCTGTTAATGGCTCCAGGACTGTTAAATGCGTTGCTCGTGCCGCTGCTGTGCATGTGTGCGCACCTACCCCGCCACAGTAAATAGTTGCCTTAGGTACTTAGCTTTTATTTTGAGTGTATATTACTATTACTGGTACTTTACTACATAGGGCCTTGTAATTATGAATCGGGCAAAAAAAAGACAAATTACACCTACTGTATATTTCCCAATAATATATTGCCGCCATACATTGTCATAGGGACATCATTTAAACGGTCCAATAATTGGGACAAATACAATATGTGGGTTTTATTTTAAAACTATAATGGCCAAAACCTGAGGTTTTTTTTTCCCATTTTCTTTTATTTTTCCCGTTAAAATGCATTTAGAATAAAAATTCTTAGCAAAATGTACTACCCACCGAAAGCCTAATTGGTGGCAAAAACAAAGTATAGATTATTTTTTTGCGATAAATAGTAATAGTTATTGGTGAATAAAAGGGTGGAGTACTGACAGGTGAAAATTTGCTTTTGTCCGTTAGGGTAAAAACCGCTATGGGGTGAAGTGGTTAACTTCATTGGTAAACATAAAAAATCCTATTCTAAGGTGCAGAAGATTCTTAATTGAAAAATTGCAAAAGAATACTAAAAATTGCAGCCAAAATCTCAGGAATCGGTGTAAAAGCTGCATCAAAGAACTGGTCATTGCAATGTATGGAATTGTAAGATGCGATTGGTTTGTGGGAGTGGTGATACAGGTGTACGGTGCATACTCGAGAACAACCAAACCCTTCACTTACCTTGTACACCATGCACATCCTCTATTGCCTGTATGTAGTTGACAATTCTGGTTTATTGCTTCAGGATTTTAAGTATTCATCTGTAACAAACCTATTTTTGTTAGTTAAAGGCATGAGTAAAGACTTTACCTGATGTGAGCTTTCGTATAAGGTACCAAGATGACTCAAGAAAACATGAGTGGGACAGAGTATTAATAATACATTTTAAGATGCATACACAATGTTTTGTCAATTGTGATTAGTTAAAAATCTAGCAACGTACAGGTGTCCCATGTTTAGTGACCTACCATTTCCGATGTGGGGCTTCTGCATTAACTGCCCTTACTTTTCGCCATATAAGAAGCACTTTTTCTCCCCAAAAAATGGGGCGGAAAAAGTCCTATACGGCAAAGGCAGGGAACGCCCGCCGATACGAACCGCGACCTGCCGTCGGGGATTCCCTGCCTGTGCGACCTGCTGTGGCCGTCTGCTTGCCCCCCTCCTCGTGTCCCCCGTGTAGCCTCGGGTCCCCCCCCCCCCCCCAATTGAGAAGCGGCAGCTGCTTACCTCCTCCATCTTGCCCGTGGCGATTGAAGACATCCGGCTTCTGTGGGCGGCTTACTCTAGTGCCGGCTTGTAATGATGCGTCATCGATGACGCGTCATTACAAGCCGGCACTAGAGGAAGCCGCCCACAGAAGCCGGATGTCTTCAATCGCCGTGGGCAAGATGGAGGAGGTAAGCAGCTGCTGCTCCTCAATCAGAGGGCGACCCAGCGAGGACACACAGGGGGGACCAGAGGACACCTGAATGAGGGGGGGGGGCAGACAGCTGGGTGCAGACACCAGACCTATGGGGGACAGAAACCTGGGGGCAAACAGGAGGACACCATTTGGGGGAGGTCATGTACAAGACGCTCCTGAAATTGGACGCACCAGGTTTAGTTTATATTTTTTTTTTTGCCCTCTAAACCTAGGTGCGTCATATTCCGGAGCGTCTTATACGGCGCGAAATACGGTACTTACGGATAACAGCTAAATTGGTCTTACAAATGTTTGCTATACATTGATTCTACTTGCATCCATGGAGTAAGAGGATATTTGAGCTTCTATTCTGACATCAAGGGGATACAGGTAGAATAACACTATCGGGCACACAGGCCCAGAAGTTTATCTAGTGAGGGAAGCTCAAAAAGTTCCTTAAAAAAAAAAATACTCAAATCAATGGACCTAAATTTAACCCCCTTGGCGGTATGATTCTTTCTGGATTTTAGGGTCTAAAAGCTGTACAATTTTTTTTTTGCACCCGTTCAGATCCTAAAACCTGGGAAAAAATCATGCTGCCAGGGAGATCTGCGCAGCCCCAGTAATCACTCACCTCCCTCCAGCGCTGCAGTTATGCCTCCATCTTCTGGGTGGTGCTGCAACTCTAAAGTGAGATTGCCAGCTGTTGTCATGACAGCCGGCGATCTCACCAGGAGGAAGCAGAGCCCCGCTGGAGATGAGGAATGGCGTTCGACGTCGGGATCCCTGGGAGGTATGTAGAAAGGCTCCCGCTGCGTGCATTGCTCTGCATAGAGCCTCTGGCGGCTACCCCGAGCAGAGGTCTGGATTATCGCTCTGAGCTGCAGTTTTCCGCCCCGACTCTAGCTCGAGGTTACCGCCAAGGAGGTTAAATACACTAGCACACTTTTTTTTAATATATATATATATATATATATATATATATATTTACCACTTTTCTCCTATGGGACTCAGAACACATAGATATTGGGCTCTATTCATAGAGGGGAGGGAGGAGGGGTGTTTGGTTGTGCTTTTAAAGTGTTCTGTCTTGTATATAAGAGAAGCCATGTGGTCAGCTGCTGGGAAATGACACCCAAGTATCATTTTCAAATAAAGATTTCATGAGATCATATAGGCAACCTCTAAAATGTTTAAAGCAATGCTTGCCAAGGCAACACAATGGTGGTTTGTGAATATCTGGATACAACTAAAATAGTATAGGATTAATTTGCATTTAAAAAGATAACATCTGAATGGTTGACACGTAAAATACATTTTCTTAACATTTTATCAAACTTAGAAGTTTGAAAAATAAAAAAAATGCTACATGCTGGGCCGTCATGCTGATTGTTTGGCTTTAGCAGTTGGAAATATTTAAAATACCCATACAGCCAGCCAGTGAAATCACAATACTTGATCTGCATGTTTTCTAGAATTCAAAAACTACAAATAATGGAACTTGGCAAAGTGGTGGAGATGAGGCTTTATTTTACACTTAGAGTGAAATTTCACTCCTAGGGCCCTTTTATACTTGTGTGCTGTGGTAGCAGTGTGATTAGAAGCAATTACACCGTAGTCAAAGTGCACTTCCGGGAGTCAGTCGCAGGGTAATGCAGTGTAGCTTGTGCATTTCTTGTGTGGCGCCCAAAGCTCTTCCATCACATAGTGTTGCACCGCAGGCACCGTGTCATGCTTCATTAACTTAAATGGATCCTGCGGTGGTAAGTGTAAAATGTGCCTAAAACCTGAAGTGGGAGGGATGTGGAGGCTTACATATTCAATTTTAAAGTCCCTTGGATCCTCTGACTAATACTTTTGGCGATAGACCCTGAACAAGCATGCAGCAGATCAGGTGTTTCTGACAAAATTAGCTGCATGCTTGTTTCAAGTATGTGATTCAGACATTACTGATGCTAGAATGAACAGCAGGACTGATGGGAAACTGGTATTATTTAAAAAGAAATAAATATGTCAGCCTCCATATACTTCTCACTTCAAGTTACCTTTAAATGGAGGTTTACCTGTTTAAAAGTGTCAATGTCCTCCCAATATTCTTCATAGGAGAGGCCACTGCCAACTGTTGCAAATGCAATGCCTAGTTGTACCAAGCAACCCTTTAGCTGCTGCATATTCCTTCCAGTGCGGGCAGCATGTATATACATATGACAGCGTCTAGGGATGGATCTATACACAAACATTATACAGTATATAAATCTTTCACCATAACGAGTTGTGCACGCATGCACAGCTTGAATCCTGCAGCAGGGCAGGTACTTTGTTTTTATATAGCGTATTGAGACTTTGGGTGGGCATTTGAAAAGTGAAACTTGCACTTTAAATTTCATTTATAAATCTGGAAACATGATTCTTCCAACTTTTTGGTGATTAATACCAAATTTTTGTGCCAAGAAAAAGTCTAAGGGCGTATTCACAGTGGACGTTGCGGTTTAATGCGATGTTAAAGTCGCAATGTGTCTACTTTAAGAGGTAATGCACTGTAAGCAGTGAGTTACCACAATGCAACATTTTCAACGTGATGATAACGTCACACTGTGAACGGCCCATAGAATTATTATTTCAGTGCGGTAATCTGCGTCATAAGACTTTATAACGCAGCTCCGCAACGTCCCACTGTGAGTGCAACCTTAAAGTGAACCTTAAGTCAGAGAAAACAGGCCCGACAGGACTGGCTACACGTAGCTTTTTCCGCATTCCCGACTGCAATTAGCGCTGTTGCGGGCCGCAACCCGTACAAAAATATGCGTTGCCGCATTACGAACGCATAGATATGCGGCAAGGTATTTTTGTATGAGTTGCGGCCCGCAATAGCGCTAATTGCAGTCGGGAATGCAGAAAAAGCTACGCGTGGCCAATCCTGTCGGCAAAAATGAAACTAGCTGGCAGCTGGGGACCAGAGGATTAGTGAGTGGCTGCGAGGGCACAGGACTGCTGCAGGGGGCTGGTAGAAGCTCCAGGTGAGTAAAACTCATTTTTTTTTTCTGACTTAAGGTTCACTTTAACGTCACCATTTCCCCTCTTTTTACCCACAAAATATTTTTCAGTACATAGAAAGTACAATATTAGTTTAGTGTAGGAACGAAAAGTAATATCACAATTGAATTTGAGATAACTTATTATGGATAACTTATCACTTGCTGGTACGTAAAAAAATGATTCTACCTATAAATGTAAAGACGTTTCCTGTGTGAAAACTTAGAGAAAAATGTAGTACGGTATGCTGTCCCTGGTCTGTTTTCCCTGTAGAAAGAGAACCCACACCTCAATTAAAGGACTCACGAAGTGACAAATAGAAAAACAATAGTTTTACTTACCTGGGGCTTCTTGGAGCCCCTAGAAGTCATTTGGGTCCCTCGACATCTCCGGTCTTCTCCCATCTTGGCTGGCAGATTCTGAAGAATGCCAACCGTCTTCTGCGCTCCCACATCACCCGGAGCGTCCGTAGGTCGGCAATTGTCAGAGGCTGCCAGCAGAGACGGGAGAATAGAGATGCGGTGACGGACCCAAATTACTTCTAGGGGCTGGAAGAAGCCCCAGGTAAGTAAAACTAAATTATTTTTGTCACCTTGTAAGTCCTTTAAATGAGAGAATTCTGTCTTAACTTTGCATCTGTTTTGGATTTTAGAAATAAAATCTATTTTCTAAATAATAATAATAAATAGCAGCCATTTTTCAGCTGCATGATGACAAATATAAAATATTTTACATTTATTGGAGGAACCCCTCCCTTCCTTTCATATTGCCGGGACTGGTGGAGTACCAGGTGTCCAGCAAAGGAGGAATTGCTAATGGCTGCCACCTGTATAACACTAGTTATGAAAAGAGAAAGGTGAAAAGCATGAACTGAAATGCTCATAGGTTTGAAGGAGTGTTTATCTTTGTATGTGTCAGAGTGGCGCAACTAAATATTTAGAATTAAAAAAATGTTTGGTTTGGGGCTGCTTTAAGAAATTATTTGCATATTTATATGTAATATAAGTTTGTTTTTTGTTTTTTGGGGGGGGGGGGGGGGGTGAGAGGGCCTATTGGTCCCTTCCTTATACCATTCTTGTGCTTCTGGTTTTCAATGAGCTTTTTGGGCAAATAACTTCGAGTTGATGCAAATTTATGCAGCTCAAAAATGAACCAATCGAAATTTACCTCAGCAGGATTCGATTGGTTCATGTTCAAGCTGCCTAAATGTGCATAAATTTACATCAACTCGAAGTTATTTGCATCTACGTGACCATCACTACTTGCAATAATGATGTCCATAAACTGCTTCGATATACATTGGCACCATCTTATAAAAATTGAGAACAAAAAAGACAAAATAACTTTTTTTAAATAAATGTTTTATATTCAAAAGAAATAAAGATGAAATTGACAGCTATAGCTCCACCATGACTACATTATCAAGATATAGTTTTGGTAAAAGAAGAATTTCCCAAAAAGTTGCTGGCAAATTACTCTTCACCAGCATGAAATGCTGTATACAGCTTTAGTTATGTTTTTTCATGCAGTGGGACAATGCTATATATATTTTCATATAAATACACTTGTACCTGCAACTTTTGCCCTTTGTGATCATTTCAGGTAACTATTCATTGTGTATACAGGTGTCCTCTGATGTTTATCGCTTGCCTCTTGGTAATTGGATGTGCTAGGAAACCTTGTCTACTACTGTATTTTCTGATGCAGCTGGCTCCTGCTTGCCTCTTCCCCTCCTCTTTTCATAGGCTGCTTAGCAGTAGGCAATGAGATATCATTTTTAGTTGACGCAAAAGTGTCCACATTGAAGGAGTTTCCTGAAAATTGTAGAGTCCTCTCCTGCAACTTAGATAATTCCTGACATGGATGCTGATGCTGGCATGGAAACTCCAGTTACAGAATTGCAGGTCTGCCCTTTAAAAGATAACCAAAGTGACATGATGAGATAGACATGTGTATGTACAGTGCCTAACACACAGATAACTTTGCTGTGTTCCTTTTTTTTCTTTCTCTGCCTGAAAGAGTTAAATATCAGGTATGTAAGTGGCTGACTCAGTCCTGACAGGAAGTGGTTACAGTGTGACCCTCACTGATAAGAAATCCCCCTTTTTATCTCTTTCTTGCTCTCAGAAGCCATTTTCTGCTAGGAAAGTGTTTTATAGTTGGAATTTCGTATCAGTGAGGGTCACACTGTAGTCACTTCCTGTCTGAGTCAGGACTGAGTCAGCCACTTACATACCTGATATTTAGCGCTTTCAGATAGGGAAAGAAAAAAAAGGAACACAGCAAAGTTATTTGTGTGCTAGGAACTGTACATCCACTTGTCCATCTCATGTCACATGTCACTTCGGGTAGGTATCCTTTAATAAAAAAATAAGTTCATGGTGGGCTTAACCACTTAAGGACCACGTGGTTTTCTTCTGATCGGTGCTGCGTGGACTCTCCAGCCCGCAGCACCAATCAGGAAATAGCCAGGGCGATCAGACTTCCCCCCTTTTTTTCCCACTAGGGGGATGTCCTGCTGGGGGGGTCTGATCGCCGCCGGCTGCCCGCACTTTCCGGGGGGGCTCTTCAAAGCCCCCCTCCGCAGCGCTTTCCGCCCTCCCCGGCTTCTGCCTATCCGATGCCGGCGATCCCCGGCCAATCAGAGGCCGGGGATCGCCGATCTTCGTCACGGCGCTGCTGCGCAGCAGCGCCGTGTGATGTAAACAGCGGGGATTTCTTCCCCGGATGTTTACATTATGCGTGCGAGCCGCGATCGGCGGCTCGCACACTGTTCACGGAGACAGTCTCCGTGAACTAGCATGGAAAGGCCGCTCGATCGAGCGGCCGTTTCCATGCTATACCACTAACGACCCGCCGACGCCTATGGACGTTAGGCGGTCGTGAAAGCCTGTAAACATTTCCTAGCCAAGTTGACCCTTAACTCTTTTCCTTTTATTCAATATTTTATTGTAAATATTTTCTCAGCATCTCCTGATGACCACATTGTAGCTGATCTATCTGCAGATGTTCACCAGTGCATCTGTTCCACCTCATGCTTGGTTGATCTGTTCTCTCTTGGACATTTCCGATGGTCCACGTTTTTTCACACGTTTCCATAGCATATAGAGCGCTTTCAGGTTGGCCTTAAATGACACCATCTGATTTCCCAGGAGCTGTAATTAGATGTAGAAGGATAAGGAAACTCGTAAGATTGGCTGACGATCGCGTATAGAACAATGGGATAATATCAGGCAATGTACAAATGTGCACAAACAGAACGTGGCCTTGTACTGCAAAGTGAATGTAAGAAAGCTATGCTGGAAATGCTGTATATTCTGCAATAGTAAACAATATCCGAAGATATAGAGACAGATTTATTAATTCCAAATGCTCTGGCAAAACAGCTCTGCAGACTTTGCCAAGACAACTTCAGAGGAAGGCGACCCTTCACGGAGGCTTCGCAACCCTCAGCATGAGAAACAAGACTAATGTAATCCATTCCGTTGTGTTTACACTTCTCGTCAGAAAGCATATCAATTAGGCTAATAGGGCTTAAAACTTTAATACGTCGGTAAGAGAACAGAGATCAATAAAATCTATAGGCCAGACCTCAACAAATAATTTCCTGTAGAAAGTAAACAGCAAAATGTGTACACAAACGCTTAAACATCGGAAACAATTCAAAGAAGTCTGTTATTTTGCCGGCAGTAGGAAACAAGGAAACCACAACTGGAAAGTGACGTGAATAAGTAAATTAAAACAAACTATGAATATAATACTCACATTGTTATTAATGAGGTAAAGCACTGTTCATGTCACTTTTTTGTTCAACCACACAGATTTACTGCGTCTATTTACCCGCAGCTAAAATCTTTCCAGTGGAAAGTAGTAGGTCTGTGGTACTATTATGGAAAATAAGGAGCGCCTAATTTGCTTCTGACAGTGCAGCAACATTAATTTCAGGACTGGAGCTGTCAACAAACTGCAGGGAGCAATGTGTTGTGGGCAAAAGCTGACAATTAGCTTTCCCCATCAATTATCTTCTATTCCCCTTCCATGACCTAGTAACCCTCTCCCTCTAACCTAAATCCTCATAACCTCATAAGGTATGTTACCCCATGCTCTCTAGACTTAAGTCCTAATGTAACTGCTTCATTTAAAAAAAAAAAAAACATGTCCCCTCCAAGTCCTACTAGCAATCCCTACTCAAACAACCCCCTTTCTCCCCTCCGTATCGCAAAAAATTCTCCCTCCAATGCACACCCTCCCTCTCAAAAATGCAGAGCAGAGTCAGGTTTGCACACCAAGTTAAAATGCAGTCTTTGTTTATTGCACAAGGTTAGCACATGCTTGTACTCAAAGTACAAAAAAAAAAAATATATTAAAGAAAAAATAAACTATAATTCCAAATAAAAGCCAGAAATTGTAAAACATAAATAAAAATGATGATTTGAATATCATGTAAACTGTATAATTAACTGAAACTCTTACTAGGGTAAAGCTTTGGTTCACATTGGCATTAAAAACACAGTTTTTCACATAAAAAAGCAGTAGATCAATGCATGTGTTAACGAATTTTATGCTAAACATATGATCCGCTCATACATGTCTGTTGCCAACGGATCCATTGCTTTTGTTCTGATAAGCAGATCACACTATAATAGCGGACAGTGGACATGTCATACATAGCAGGTGCTTGATTTTTTAGTCTTTTGTCTTGTTTTGTTTTTAGCAAACGGTGCACTTTAAAACCCACCCCTGGACATAGATCACATGGTAGCAGCTAACTGTAATCAGAGTGTTTTTGAGGAGTCTGCAGTTGAAAATCATGTTCTGAAATTTTGATCACATGACCAGAGCAGTACAGAGATTCAGTATTTGAGCTCTGTAGTTGGACCTGCTGTTGCTTCCTTGATTGCATCATCCTGCTGCTTCCTGTTTATACAGAAAAATGGGTGGGGGGACAGACTGACTCTCTCGGACAATCTGTATTGTAGGCATTGGACAGTGTTTGGCCCCGTGACCAGGTAGTGTACCAGTGATTTACCAAGCTGCTTATACACAGATACAAATAAGCTCTGTGCAAGTCAGCCCCAACACAGATCTTGGAAAACATGTTACTGGTTAGAGGTTTTAAATATTCTAACATTTGATGGTGTCATCCTTTCCTGTACCCAGCAGTTATCGATCGTTAGACTGATAGCACCAGGCTGAAGGCTTGTTCTATCAAGTCCATTGACCAGTCAAACGACATGTAAATTAGCTGTAATTAGCATTTCAAACGTTTTGTCGTCTGTGTATACAAGGAGTCTGAACGACTTTTTGTTTGAATGACAAGTCGTTCAAACATCCGGTTTGAACGACAATCTTGCATAAAACGTATGTATGCACCTTAAAGAGGAACTCCAGCCTAAACAAACATACTGTCATTAAGTTACATTAGTTATGTTAATTAAAATAGATAGGACAGTTGGAACTGTGTCTCATGCTCCCTGTCAACTCCTTATTACCTGTGTCCTGAGCACCTCTCCCAGTTGCTAGGCAACGTGTATAACAATATAGGAAATCCCATCATGCTCTGCACAGCATCAGGGGAAAAAAGCCCAGGTTTTTTCTTTGATGGGTGGAGCTTAGCTAAAAATGCAGCTAAAAATGATGCTTTGGTAAGAAAAACAAAGTTCTGATGCTGTGAAACTGTTAAAGAAACACCCAGCCTTTTCAGTTCTGCTGAGTAGATTTTTAGTCCGGAGGTTCACTTTAAGCTCTATTCTTACAGGTGTATGGAAATGTATGAGGAGGTAGCTTGTGCAAGGACAATTGCACTAAAGCACCAATAGCTTCAGTTCATACACACATTTCTCACTCACATAATGAAAAAATTGGACAATAGTTGCAGCGCTCTTCCACCGATCTCAATATACAACCAGCTGCAAGGAGAATACGTGAAGGACTCCCTCTCCTGCTAAAATGGTAAAATTCAAAAAATAGAAATGATCTTCTGCACTAAAATGACCCGAGGACTTTTATTTACCTGGGGTGTCTTTCAGCCCCCTGTAGTTTGTCAGCTCCTTTGGTGGCCTCCCAGTCTGATCTGCTGTGCTGCTGTCAGCCCCGCGACTGGCTCAGTCTTGGACTACTGTATATGCATGCCCCTCCAGCATGCCTCCTTGACCACGCTCCCTAGGCTAGGAGCGCTCTGTGCATGCAGAGAATGCTACTGGCCACTGGAGCACGTTCGAGGAGGTGGGTGCCAATGAACCAATGATGCAAGATTGAGGAGAGATTGCATTTTACAGTGGTGGTGATTAGTGTTTTTCTTTTTGGACTGGCAATTTGTCATTGTCTTTTCTTTTTTTTATTAGAGCTCATTTATTTTGCAGATGAAAATATTTTATATTGCAATAAAGTAGAATTGATGTGGTATTTATGAAAAAAGCAAAAAGCAAGTCAAATGAAGCAATAATACGGAAGACACCACTGCTTCTCCTCTCCCAAGGAATTCAGGCCAGTTACAACTATATATGAAACATACAGAACACTGTAGCTATATAGAAACTACTGCTTGCACAGAAGCAGCAATCTGACATGCCGATCTAGGACCAGCTGCCAACATATATACCCGGCCATGAAATGCTGGATTTTGACTGAAGGGAACCCTTCAAGGCTGAGTGATTTTGATGTGGAGCCTGGAACTGAAGTGAAGCCTTCGTCCCAATGACCTCAGAATCCTGCAGAGCACCTGGAATTTTTTCCTCTTTGAATTTCATTAAAGCCAAATTGTGGCCTCTCCAAGAACGAGGCTGCAAATTTAATTATCACAGAATGACTCTTCTGATTTGCTGCCAATCATTTCTGCAGTCATAAGCCTGTAATCTGTAGCATCGCTACTACTGTTTCAAAGGGAAGGAAAGGAATGTGGCATGGCTGATACAAGGAGGAATAAAGTACACAGGAAGACGTTTCATAAACCTCCGAACACTCCATCAGCCACCAGACATAAATGGGGAACTCTGCTCTGAAAGCATTTATTAACTATGTGTTTTATATTTTTTCTATACAGAAACTTCTGTTCAAAAATGTGAAATAATTGGTGCAGCAGTTGATTGGTGCTGGTCTCCTCACTGCTTATCTGCAGCATAAGAAAAGTACAGTAAACCGGGCCTATCTGACCTGTAACATCTTCTTAAAGAGAACCCGAGGTGGGCTTCTGAAAATGCAATCCACATACAGAGGCTGGGTCTGCCTATACTGCCCAGCCTCTGTTGCTATTTCAATCCCCCCTAAATTCCCCCTGTTCTCTGCAATCCCCCATAAATCACAGCCGTGCTGTGCGGGTTATGTTTACATCTGTACTGTCAGTCTCGGCTGCTCCCCCGCCTCCTGCATAGCTCCGGTCCCCGCCTGCATTCCATCCCTCCAATCGGCGGGGAGGGAAGGGAGGCGGGCGGGGACCGGAGCTCTGCAGGAGGCGGGGGAAGCAGCAGACTGACAGTACAGAGATAAACACAGCCCGCTGCGACACGCTGTGTGTCGACAGCACGGCTGTGATTTATGGGGGAATTCAGAGCACGGGGGGGGGGCTTAGGGGGGATTGAAATAGCAACAGAGGCTGGGCAGTATAGACAGACCCAGCCCCTGTATGTGGATTGCATTGTCAGAACCCCACCTCGGGTTCTCTTTAAAAACCTCCCCGGCGTTCTATTGAGATCGCCAGGGAGGCTGCGGGAGGTTTTTTTTTTAATAAAAAAAAAACTATTTCATGCAGTCAACTGAAAGTTGGCTGCATGAAAGCCCACTAGAGGGCGCTCCGGAGGCGTTCTTCCAATCGCCTCCGGCGCCCAGAATAAACAAGGAAGGCCGCAATGAGCGGCCTTCCTTGTTTTGCTTAGATCGTCGCCATAGCGACGAGCGGAGTGACGTCATGGACGTCAGCCGACGTCCTGACGTCAGCCGCCTCCGATCCAGCCCTTAGCGCTGGCCGGAACTTTTTGTTCCGGCTGCGCAGGGCTCAGGCGGCTAGGGGGGCCCTCTTTCGCCGCTGCTCGCGGCGAATCGCCGCAGAGCGGCGGCGATCAGGCAGCACACGCGGCTGGCAAAGTGCCGGCTGCGTGTGCTGCACTTTATTTGAAGAAAATCGGCCCAGCAGGGCCTGAGCGGCAGCCTCCGGCGGTGATGGACGAGCTGAGCTCGTCCATACCGCTCAGGAGGTTAAAGGGACTCAGAGCTGAAAAAATAAAAAGATTTTATACATACCTGGGGCTTCCTCCAGCTCCATCCACCTGGAACGCTCCCATGCTGTCGTCCTCCGCTGCCCGCAGCTTCAGGAACTGGGGTCCCTACACTTCCGTCATCGCGGCCAGCCTACGCAGGAGAAGTGCACCCTCTACGTATCTCTCCAGCGCCTGCTGGAGAGATAAGCAAACAGTGCACTTCTCTTACGTTAGACTGGCCCCGATTGACGGAAGTGCGGGGACCTGGTACCGGAGCTGCAGACATCAGAGGACGGCGGTGTGGGAGTAATCCAGGCGGATGGGGCTGGAGGAAGCCGCAGGTATGTATAACATCTTTTTATTCTTCAGCTCTGGTACACTTTAACCATTTCCTGCCATGGGCTGAAGGGAAGAAGAAATTGTTTTTATTTTCTACATAAAAACATAAGTTACTCTTTAAGCGGATGGCTCTGACTTCTTTAAGACCAAAGCCGACACCGCGCCCTTTGTAGACATGTGATTGTTGTGAATGGCTTACAGCAATCATGGGGTAAGGAGCCAATGAAATAGGCTCCTGCCAGATATACAGTAGCTCTCCTGTCAGCAGCGAGCGGGTGCAGTGATGAGGAAAGTGAGCGGATGATGTGGTGGCAGGAATAAGCAGCCAAAAACAGGGAGTAGATTTCAATCACTTTTTCATCCGGAAGCGGTTAAATCAGAATCCCCTTCTCCCCTTATACACACACCGGCCCACACGTCTGCTGTTTAGCTTCTGTATTGGTGCAGAGGTCATATATGTTTGGATTAGTGAGGGAAGGGGTGGAGTGACTGAGTGGGCGGGAGGGGCATGGCTGAATTTCTCTGTATGAAAAACAAAACCAAAATGAGGCTTATCAGAATTTCTTGTCTAGTAGGCAGCGTTACAACCTGCATCTTTTTTAGAAACACTTTAGGTTTCTTTAATGTTAGTTTTAACAGCATCCCCCAATTTTAAGCAATGAAAAGAAATACACTGAAATAAACACTTAAAGAGACTCTGTAACAAATTTTTCAGCCTTAGTTCTTCTATACTATAAGTTCCTATGCCTGTTCTAATGTGCTCTGGCTTACTGCAGACTTTCCTAATTGCACTGTCTCTGTAATAAATCTTATCTCCTTTCCTCTGTGGTGTCTGTCGGGCTAAGGCTTGAATGTGTGGAATGTGCAGGGCTGCTTGTGATTGGATAGAAGCGATACACACCCTCTGCAGGCCAGGCCCCCTGCACACTCTGTATGACTCACACACTCTGTTTATGTGAGCCTATTACAAGCTGGTTAGTTTGTTTGTAAACACTGCCTAAAACTGTTAATTACAAGCCAGGATTGCAGCAGAGAGTGGCAGAAACAGCACAGAGGGGCCCAGGAGAACATAATGAATAGAATGGTATGCTTTTTAGTGTAAGAATATTAGAGTATAGATTCTCTTTAACCACCTTAGCGGTATGGACGAGCTCAGCTCGTCCATTACCGCCAGAGGGTGCCGCTCAGGCGATTTTGATCAAATAAAGAGCAGCACACGCAGCCGGCACTTTGCCAGCCGCGTGTGCTGCCCGATCGCCGCCGCTCTGCGGCGATCCGCCGCGAGCAGCGGCGATCCGCCGCGAGCAGCGGCGAAAGAGGGTCCCCCCAGCCGCCTGAGCCCTGCGCAGCCGGAACAAATAGTTCCGGCCAGCGCTAAGGGCTGGATCGGAGGAGGCTGACGTCAGGACGTCGGCTGACGTCCATGACGTCACTCCGCTCGTCGCCATGGCGACAGGAGAAGCCAAACACGGAAGGCTGCTCATTGCGGCCTTCCGTGCTACTTTTGGCCGCCGGAGGCGATCAGAAGAACGCCTCCGGAGCGCCATCTAGTGGGCTTTCATGCAGCCAACTTTCAGTTGGCTGCATGAAATAGTTTTTTTTTTATTTACAAAAAACCCTCATGCAGCCGCCCTGGTGATCTTAATAGAACGCCAGGGTGGTTAAAGAACATACAGAAATGTAAAAGAAAACAGGCTTACCTTTACACTGTTTTTCCGTAACTTAATGGTAAAGATAACCCAACAACTGGTCCAACAGTACTCAACCAAGATGTGATGTAATTTCCTTCTCTGGAAAAAAAAATTTGATATATTTTACAAACAAGTAAAGTTAAGTTAAAGATGCTTTCACAACATTAACTAAACAATAATAACTAATCTGTGTTTTTATAATGGGCCCAAAATAAGGGTAAGTGCAGGCTAACAGTTGGGCATATACTTGAGAGAGGCGATGACATCTACCCATTATTGATCAGTTACTACTTTTCCACATTAACCACTTCAGCCTACATGCCATTTTACACTTAAAGTGAACCTCCAGACTACAAATCTACTCAGCAGAACTGAAAAGGCTTGGTGTTTCTTTAACAGTTTCACAGCATCAGAACTTTGTGTTTCTTACCAAAGCATCATTTTTAGCTGCATTTTTACCTAAGCTCCACCCATCAAAGATGGTGTGCAGAGCATGATGGGATTTCCTATGTTGTTATTCACGTTGCCTAGCAACTGGGAGAGGTGCTCAGGACACAGGGCAGTTGGAACTGTGTCTCATGCTCCCTGTCACCTCCTTTCAACCAAAAAGATGGCTGCCAGCATGCAATCAAACATTTGCCTGTTCTTTTAAAACAGGGTGGGTAAGAGATTATATTACCTATTTTAATTAACATAACTAATGAAACTTAATGACAGGTTTGTTTAGGCTGGAGTTCCTCTTTAAGGGCCCGTTTCCACTTTGAAGTGATGTGAGTGTGGCTACTTAGCAGCATTGCATCACTTCCGCTTGGAGTCGCATCACTTCCGCATCTCCCGATGTGGAAGTGACTAGAGGAGACGGGACGCGGATACGACCGTGCAAGAATCTGCAGCATGCTGCAGATTCTCGGATCGCTCCGCATAACCAGCACGCAGTGGAAACTGTTTTATTGTCGTGCATTGGTTACAGTGCAGCCGTGATGCGTTGCTGCTATGTAGCCGCATCGCACCGCGTACAGTGGAAACGGGCCGTAACGCCAAAAGCCATTTTCACCTGTCAGTCCTCCTATTCCTTTTTTTTCATAATCAAAACATAATCAAATAGTCCTCCTATTCATGTGACCATAACTTTATCACTGCTTCTCAACACGTAAATGATCTAGATCTTGTTTTTTTCACCACAAATTAGGCTTTTTGTGGGCGATACTTGTTTTCAGTAAGTACTTTATTTTCTATGCATTTTAAAGGAAAAAACAAGAAAAAAAGAAAGAAAAATAAACTATTTTTCAAATTCCATCACCTATAGTTTTAAAACAAGCAATGCTACTATAAAGAAAACCCACCCATTTTATTTTCCCATTAGTCCCGGCTATCACAACATTTGGAAGTAAAGGTGTATTTTTTTCTGTTTTGGGGGTTTTTCTCTGTACGGTCAATTGCAAGCCCTTATGTTCTGAAATAAATGTAATATAGCGTCCTGACATACATAAAAAAAAACAGTGTTTTTTATGTGATTGCTTGGTGACTGGGATGGGGGTTAGGGGGCTTTGGAAGGGATTCATTGTATTATTATTTTTTTATTAAAAATGTGTGGTGTGTGTAATTTGACTTTTCGCCACTAGATGGCTATAAACACTACCCTTGTTTACCAGGAAGTGTTTAAGTTTTTTTTTTTTAACTTTCATTTCTTTACATATTTTGATTTGGGTCATGTCCATTCATTCCAGGCACTGCGAAGAACCCTCGGTTCCCTTCCCCAATTGCCGACACGGAAAAGCCGCTAGGTAAGAGCAGAAGTCATGCGCCCATGCGTGCTTACCCCCGCTTTAACACTGGACACGTCCAGTTAGACTTGAGTGATGTTTATCTGGAGGACTATAGTGGTTAAGGTGGCTATACAGCTACCGACTTTAGCGTCCAACCAAGAGACATCATAAACCGCAGACCGATTCCCGCTTAATTTCAGCATGAAGTCTTTCAGGAATCAGCCTTGCAACACCCCCCACCCACTGTCCCCTGAAAGTTTTATGTGCCCCTTCCTCCTTGTAATTATTCTTTACCTGTCCGCTGGCCACGCTGAGTGTCCTCATTGTTCTTCCGCATTTGCACCCCATGTGGTTTCCGGCATTATAGCACGTGGGGCGCATCTGTGATGCCACACATGCCCAACATGTTATATGCTGGTAGTCATGTGGGGCACAAATAAGGCATGGACACTCAGCGCAGATGCCGGACAGGTAAAGTATAAATACATAGGCACCGTGGGAGGGAGGACAATGGCTGGGGGTTTCTGTCGCATTCGTCATTCGCAGTTATTGCACACCGTTACTGCCGTGCATCCAATCGAGCTTGTCAGCCTGAGATTTTCCAGTAAGTCTGATCGATACATGTGACCAATTTCGGCCCGAAATTGGTAGAATTGTCTTGCCTGCTCTTAGTGGTACCAATTTTCATCACATTTGATAATAGTTATCGAATCTGATGGTCGATCGGCCGCAAAGTCAACAGATGTATGGCCACCTCTAGATATTAGATCACATCTCATCCTTCCTCCTACCATAGCCTTAAGCCTTGTATTGTTCACTGCAGTACAAAGCAATAGAGTCTTGCTCGTGTACAGCTCTCACTTGTGACGCCCCTGTGCTCCACCCCATTCTATATCCTGAAGAATGGCCTTTCCCAAGCATTGTTCAAAATCATAAAACACTGATCGAGGAGACCTAATGTTTTCACTTCTAACACAGTGGTTCTCGAACCGTGTGGTGGGGCCCCTGTGGACGAGGAAGGTAATTTGGACACCAGACTCATAGCCAATAGGAGATAATGTGCAGGAAGGGACGGGTGTTGTTAGGCGTAGGGTAGGGGGAGGTTTAGTGTGAGAAACAAGTTAAGTAAAGTGTTAGTAGCATATTTGCATGTTTTTAAATTGCTAAATTGTGTTGTGGGGCACCTGCGGTCACACTAGGTTATGCATTCGCATACTGTTGTCCATTGGATTGCATCGCACCGTATGGACACTGAACATTGCATTGACTTACTACTGCATCCGGTTTTCTGTGTTAAAGAGACTCCGTAACAAAAATTGCATCCTGTTTTTTATCATCCTACAAGTTCCAAAAGCTATTCTAATGTGTTCTGGCTTACTGCAGCACTTTCTGCTATCACAGTCTCTGTAATAAATCAATGTATATTTCCCCTGTCAGACTTGTCAGCCTCCTGTCTGGAAGGCTGCCAAGTTCTTCAGTGTTGTGGTTCTGCTATGAACTCCCCCTTCCAGGCCCCCCTATGCACACTGCCTGTGTGTTATTTAGATTAGAGCAGCTTCTCTCTTCTCTCTTATCTTTTACAAGCTGGATAAATCTTCCTCTGAGCTGGCTGGGCTTTCACATACTGAGTAATTACAGACAAGGGCAATGCTGTTTGCGGGAAGAAACGAGCAGCCTGAAACTTCAGTGCATGAGAGCAGAAGGGGGAAAGAAACACACAAATGATCTCTTGAGATTCAAAAGGAAGGCTGTATACAGCCTGCTTGTGTATGGATGTATTTTCTATGTGTGGACATACTGTACATCAACTTACTTCCTGTTTTGGTGGCCATTTTGTTTGTTTATAAACAAACTTTTTAAAACTGTTTTTAACCACTTTTAATGCGGCGAGGAGCGGCGAAATTGTGTCAGAGGGTAATAGGAGATGTCCCCTAACGCACTGGTATGTTTACTTTTGTGCGATTTTAACAATACAGTTTCTCTTTAAGATGCGTCCATTGTCGTACCACAGCATCCCACTGTGAATGGGCCTTAGCACTAAACTATTCACCACGAATATTGCCCCTATCCTTCCCCTGCTCTATTCCCTCACGCTAACCCTCCTAACACTACCTACCTACCTTCTGAAGCTCTGGTGCTGATATCCACAACATTCTATTATAAATATATGGCCTCCAGTATGGCACACCAATGCAGCATGGTGCACGTTATTGAACATGCACAGTTCTCATTCTGCTGACTGGGTCTGTTATATTTTTTTCAAGGGTAGTGTGGTCCAGTTCTCACCTGTTTGAAGATCCCTGAATGGAGGACATGAATTCATTCGTTCGGCAAGGATGCAACACAAAAAATGGCTGTCCAAGCATCGGATGTTCCTAAAAGAAAATTATAGTTTTATATATGTTATATCATTATATATTATAACTATATTATTATACTTTAAAAATAAGAAAACAGTGGTGGTCCCATGGTAAAGCACTAGTTCACACTCCCCCATTTTTAACCGCTTCACAACTGAGGGGTTTTACCCCTTCAGCATCCGAGCAATTTTCACCTTTCAGCGCTCCTTACATTCATTCACCTATAACTTTGTCATTACTTATCTCAATGAAATGAACTATATCTTGTCTTTTTCACCACCAATTAGGCTTTCTTTAGGTGGGGCATTATGTCAAGAATTATTTTATTCTAAATGTGTTTTAATGGGAAAATTGGAAAACATTTGGAAAAAAATCATTACCGTATTTCGCGCCGTATAAGACGCTCCGGCATATAAGACGCACCCAGGTTTAGAGGGCAAAAACCAGGGAAAAAAATATATAAACTAAACCTGGTGCGTCCATATTTCAGGAGCGTCTTGTACATGATCTCCCCCAAATGGTGCCCTCCTGTGTCCCCATGTCTCCCCCAGGTGTCCTCCTGTCACCCCCAGTTGTCCTCCTGTACCCCCATGTGTCAGTGCTGTACCCCCAAGTGTCCTCCTGTCCCTCCCAAGTGTCCTCCTGTCCCCCCCAAGTGTCCTCCCAAGTGTCCTCCTGTACCCCCAAGTGTCCTGTCCCCCCAAGTATCCTGTCCCCCCAAGTGTCCTCCTGTCCCCCCCAAGTGTTCTCCTGTACCCCCAAGTGTCCTCCTGCCCCCCCAAGTGTCCTCCCAAATGTGCTCCTGTCCCCCCCAAGTGTCCTCCTGTCCCCCCCAAGTGTCCTCCTGTCCCCCCAAGTGTCCTGTCCCCCCAAGTGTCCTGTCTCCCCAAGTGTCCTCCTGTCCCCCCCAAGTGTCCTCCTGTCCCCCACCAAGTGTCCTCCTGCCCCCCCAAGTGTCCCCCAGTGTCCTCCCAAATGTCCTCCTGTCCCCCCCAAGTGTCTTCCCAAAGTGCTCCTGGCCCCCCGAGTGTCCTCCCGAGTGCCCTCCTCACTGTGTATCCAACTGTGAGTCCCCCCCCCCCGTCGCTGGGTCCCCCCCCTGTGTCGCCGGGTCCCCCCCTCTGTGAGAAGCGGCAGCATCAGAAGCTTACCTCCTCCATCTTGCCTGCGGCGACTGAAGGCCTCCGGCACCTGTGGGCGGCTTCCTCTAGTGCCGGCTTGTAATGACGCGTCATTGACGCGTCATTACAAGCCGGCACTAGAGGAAGCTGCCCACAGGAGCCGGAGGTCTTCAATCGCCGCGAGCAAGATGGAGGAGGTAAGCTTCTGACGCTGCCGCTTCTCACAGAGGGGGACCCGGCGACACAGGGGGGTGACCCGGCGACACAGGGGGAGGTGGAGACAAGCGGGGAGGACTCACAGCGGCAAGGCAGGGAATACCCGATGGCGTCGGGTCGGCGGTTTGTATCGGCGGGCGTCCGTAAGTCGGGGATTCCCTGCCTTTGCCGTATAAGACGCAGGGACTTTTTCTCCCCATTTTTTGGGGAGAAAAAGTGCGTCTTATACGGCGGAAAATACGGTATTTCAGTTTTCAGCCATTATAGTTTTAAATAATTCATGCTACTATAATTAAAATCCATGTAACTTATTTGCCCATTTGTCCCGGTTATTACACCGTTTAAATTATGTCCCTATCGCAATATTTGGCGCCAATATTTTATTTGCAAATAAAGGTGCATTTTTTTCAGTTTTGCGTCCATCCCTAATTACAAGCCCATAATTTATAAAGTAACAGTGTTATACCCTCTTGATATAAATATTTAAAGATTTCAGTCTCTGAAGTAACCATTTATGTTGTTTTTTTTATTGTAATTTTTTTAAATTTATTTTTTATTACAAAAAAAAAGGTAACAATTGGGGAGTGTAGGAGTTAATGAGTTAATTTTATATTGTAAAATAATGTATTTGTATGTGAAAAATGTTTTTGGGTGTAGTTTTACTTTTTGGCCACAAGATGTAACAGTAATTTTTTGTAAATGCGTCCTGCAAGCGTAGGAAGTACGCTTGCAGGAAGTTCAGGGAGGCTGGGAAACTGTTTTTTTTTTTCACAATGATCGCGCTGCTTCTCATAGAAGCAGCCGATCATTGCTGGGGGGCAGAGATCAACGAACGGGAATGGTTTTTCCCGTTCATTGATCTCCGGACGAGCGGGCGGCGGCGTGCATGTGTGAGCGGGAGCGCGGACAGCAGGCGGCAGCGGGTGCGTATATCTATGCTCCGGGCAGGGAATTGAAGTCCAAAGGAGCGTAGCTATACTGTACCCGGGCAGCGAAGTAGTTAAAGGCTAGTAATTTATGAACATGAGTGTATGATATTATTCACATTTGTCATGTTTGATGAAGCTGTTCCAGAGAAATGTACTTTTGGAAAAGTCATTCACCTGACCCAGAAATCTGTGCACAAAGTATAATGCTGCCAGCAGAGGGGGAGTTTAATTCTCTGCGCAGAGCCAGGACCTGACTCCACCTACCTCCTCTCTCTACAAAATGCTATAAAGCGCAGGGCAGAGAAGCAGGATTAGCTCTGTTTACAAGAATAGACTGGCTAGTGCGCACTCTGAGCTCCTCCCAGACTACCTCCTGTGAGTGATAATGGGATGGGGAGGAGTTTGAACACCTCATAGACTGCCCTTCAGTCCAGCCAAGCAGTATTGTATATGAAGTTCACACAGGAGATCAACATAACACGCCCAGCCAGCTAGGTAAGTACAAATAATTGATGAAAAAAATGGTTCATATAAATATAATGCTGAGTACGTCGTTTACACCTCCATGTGAAAGAGGCCTTATAATGTTTGAAAATGTGGTCAATCAGCAGCACATGTCAGCAAGTCAGATCAGATAAGATGTGGTGACTTGGAGGCAGGTGTTGGCGATGGAGTTTAAAGGAACACTATCAAATCAAGTGTTCTAAAATGACAATGTACAAATAATGTCTAAGTAGCTGTGTAAACATTTCCCTACTTTTCATATTAAATATCAGAGGCTAAAGCTGTAATTTGTTGTGTATAGGTTGTAGCTGTATTGGTACAATTCATTAGTGAAGGAGAGTATGTGCTTCGTGAGGTATGTGACACAGTCAGTGCTGTTCTTAGCATGTAAGACTACAGAGTTATATGAAAAGCCTAGTTATATGAAACAAGATACATTACCTCTGCTCTCCGTGCAGACAGCTCATTCAGAAAAACACAAGCAGCTGCAGTTAAGCTAGTGAGAGCTTTCTTACACACAGGGTTAACAGATGTAAGGAGAGGGATCCCCCCTCACCTCATGATTCACTGGTCTGTCACTCTGCTCAGCTTGGCCATCAGTGAAGTGTGAAAGGAATTTGATAACAGTAAATAAAGAGATAAGCATTCAAATGTATACACCACTAGTTAGAAGCACTTCCCAAACTATTCCTATCTTGATTGAAAAAAACATGTTAATCAATCGTGTTCCTTTAAGCAGTGAGCTATCAACTACTATCAGCATTCAGTAATGAGGATTAGGCAGGACATTATCAATTGGCAGTAGAGACTGGCAACAAATGTGATCTATCAGTTTCAAAGGTTGGTAACAAAGACCAGATCAATCAATAACAGACGTTATCAATAGAGATCAGGCTGCACATGGTCAACTGGTAGCAGATATTGGTAATTAAGGTCAAGCATAACATGGTCAGTTGCTTTGAGAGGTTGGAAACAGAGGTCAGATAGGACATGGTCAATCAGTTGAGGAGGTCAACAGAGGTCAGGCAAAACAGGGTCAGTACTTAGCAGAGGGAGCAACCAAAAGCAGGTCAAACAAGTCAGTGGAAGGAACATATGATCAGGTTCAAATAATATGAAGTGGAAGATAGACACCAACGTCAGCTAATATGGACAGTATCCACCAGTGGCCTGTTATACATCTCTCACTGCCAATGTATGTGTAACATGGGGAAGACGTTCCTACATGTCAGTTCATCAACCGAAGCTGCGGGTTTAGTTGGTCCTTAAACTCAATGATTTACTAGCCCCAACTTCTGCTTCCTGTGTGAAGCGAGCTAGCTGGACTGAAGAATGTTTCGCTCATCACTATTATAATTATTATTTAGTATTTAATAGCACAGTCATCTTCCTTGATGCCTTAAAAAGCACCTAGTCTCTGTTCACTTGCTGGGCTCACAATCTAATCTCTACCATAATCATATGTCCATCTGTTGTTTGATGTGAGAGGAAACTGGAATACCCAGAGGAAATCCATACAAAAACATGGAAAACATACAAACCTTATGAAGAAAGACTTGACTAGTCACAAGTACTGGTTTCTGTTCTTCACCAGCCCTAATGTACATTCCTGAACACAACAGAGTGAGCGCTGGTGCACACCAGAGCGATGTGATTCTCCCAAACCCAAACGGGGGTCCTGCAGCATTTCTGCGCTTTTCTGAGGCAATTCAGCCTCAATGTTAAGTATAGGAAAATTGCTCTGAAAAGCGCTAGAACAGAGCGATTTGATTTTCTAAGTATTTTTGTTACAGAAGCTGTTCAGTTCCAGCTCTACTGTAAAAAAATAAAAAACGCTACACCAAAACGCTCCACAAATCGCTAGGCATGATCAGAAAATCACTAGGCACATGCCTAGAATTGCTCTGAAAAATCACTTCAAAAAGGACTGAGCGCTTGCGATTACACTAGCGCTTTTTTGGTGTGCGCTGACCGAGTGAGATATTAGTCTTGTTTCTTGATTATTCTAAAATGTATCTTTCTTCTATTTTTACTTTCATCTACACACTTATATCTGATCTTATGTCTGATCAGGTACAGCCAAGAGTGTAAAGCTGGGCACGATATTACATATTTATGTTTCACCCAAGCAAGCAATGCCTGCAGCCCTGTACTTACCAGTAAGGAATAATGAGAATGATTTCAACGTTGGTGAGTATGCTGTGGTTAGTGCAGGATCCTCTGCATCATTTCTGCTTACAGGTCAGCAGTGATGGGTCATTGCTGCCACTAGAGGACATACTTGCACCATAGTGGCAATAGTTTAGTATAGACAGGAATTCTGAAGACATATACTGTATAATGCTGGAATCATTCCCCATTTAGATACTTTGAAACTTTTTTTATATATAAAAAAAAAGGTTAGCACAATGAATTTGACAAATAATATCTTTAAATACTAATGCCAAACTGTTTTCAACCAGTATTCTTTACCATATATTTTTCAGCTAACCTTGTAAGCTGAGAATGCTGTAAATTAAAAAGTGCAAAAGAAGCATAGCTATAGCTTTAAAATGGTATTGCCATCATTTGTTTCCCCTATAAAATATTAAACTCAGTAAAAAATGAATATGAATCTCTATGACTGCTCTGATGTCTTTTGATTGCATATTTGAACCTCACTAAAGTAGATTGATATCATTGCCAGCTGCAGGACAAATTATTATCAGATGTAATCATAGGCCTAGTTCAAATTATAAATCGCAAGAGCAAGCCTGCATTTTTTGAGCGATTTGCGATTTTGTGCGCTCGTGCGAGAACACTCACATTCAAAATCATTGTTCAAGCGCTTTTAAAGCGTTTTTTAAAATCGCCAGCGCTTTAAAAAATCTCAAAGTGCTCATAGTGTGAACAAGCCCTCAAGGTGCGTTACACACTTTTGACTGATGTCGCCCATCGAGAATCAAGAGCGGACATTGCTGGGCCGGGCTGAACAAACGCGAAGTCAGCTGTATTGATGGCGACTCGTACTGTTGCTCTGCGAAGAGGCGGAGGGACGATGGAGTGGCGCGTGTGTGACGCTGCGGGCGATGGAGCAGCTTGCACGATGAAGTTGGCCATGTTGATCCGCTGGGTGGATCGTGGTTGGGGGCTGCTGTACACATGCATGATTATTAAATAGCTGAAAAATCCCCCAAAATTCAGTGCATACATAATATCAATTTATCACAGGCTATTTGATTTTCAGAAGAAAAAAATAATTTTCCACTACTGCAGATCAAGACATTTAATTTTTTTTAAACTTTTCTATACATTTTTATCTAATAGATGGGAAAATCAAACGTTTTAGTTAAATCATGTGGGGCCACCTTGGAGAGGAATTGTGGTTAAAAATAATGTCATGGACAGAGTTGCTTAGTCTTTTTACAATATTCATTTATAAATGATTTAGTCAGTGTTTGCCCATTGTAAAATCTTTTCTCTCCCTGATTTACTTTGTGAAATTTATCCCAGGTGGCCACATCTTTAGTACTGCCAGGTGATCTCTGGAGAATGTTCGTTTACTGAGAGCTCCAAAGCCAGTGGAAAATAACATTTCCACAGAATAAACAGCCTAGACTAAAGCCCGATTCACACTTTCAATTATGATTGGCCAATCACTGACCAATTTTACCATGAGGGTTTACTTACACAATCTGCTCATAGTAGTCAATATCCGTTGACCCTCATACTACACGGAGGTGCTAAAATTGGTCAGTGATAGGCCAATCATAATTGAAAGTGTGTACCAGGCTTAAGACTCAGTGGGAGGGCAGGACTACATACCAATATACAGCAATATATAACTATGCTAAAACCAGGATATTTAAAGTAAAAGTGCATATCCTGAATAATTTACTGCATTCAATTATATGTCTCTACAGTGCCTACAGCTCTAAAACATTATTTACAGCATATTATATACTACCAGCATTTTTTTTATTAGAACAACATTCAAAGGGTTAAACACAGGATAGAAAAGCCGAATGCTGGGAAAGCTGGACGCATCCGAACCCGGAGATAATGTTATCTTGTATTTAATTGTATCAAGTGAGGAATGTAAACAAACACTTATCTGACACTGCAGACTCTGCTGCACACAGACAGACAGTCAGAAAGCATTTCTGCTTAGATTTCAAGATAAAAAAAAATGATGAATAAAATGCAAAGTCAGCTCTCAGAGCAAAAAAGTGTACTTTGGGAACTTGTAATTTGTAAATGAATAATAATACTTATGTACAAAAGCAAATATGATCATATGATAACCATATGGCATATAAAAAGTGGGAAAATATATTTTATTGAATATTATGTCAGGATGTTCTACCGTTTTAAGCAAGAGAGGTTACCCAATCTGTTGGGATCATTGTTTTTACAGTACTTTGCTGCACAGTACAGAAAAAAACCCATAATACTCGTTTCACCCAATAGCAGATTAGTTGTCATTCAGTTGGAGCTTAGTGAACACACCAGTTCAAATTCAGCGCACACACTAAGTGATTTTGGCATTGAAGGATCACTCATTACTGAAAGCTGATTGCAGTGTTAGTAAAGCCGTGTTGAGTTCAGGGAAGGAGGAACCGCCAGGATTAAACATAACTAATCTTTGGCTCTGCACAGTGATAATTTTATATCCTTAACATACAATATATAAGACATGGAGATCTTCAAGATACTCGCCAGTTACTCACTATTTACTCTCCACCTCACACAATAAATTCCCTGTTGGTTCTAATTACGGTTTTTAACAATAAACTTGGCTGAGAAAGTCATCTGAATAAACTTGCATGTTTTCATAGTTTAGCTATCTTTACCTAAAGCATAACTCCACGATTTTACTTTGTTAGAATGTTTGAGAGCGTGGGGTTAGAAAGATGTGGCTTTATTTAATTGCGGTCTATCCCTCCATTGGAAAGATTATCCCTCCTTTACTGTCCTTGGGACCCGCATAAAGCTCTATGGCCTTAAAGTGAGCAGCATTTTAGCCCCTAGGGCAGGGGTAGGGAACCTATGGCTCGGGATCCAGATGTGGCTCTTTTGATGGCTACATCTGGCTCACAGTTAAGGGTTGATTCACTGAGCTACATTGCTCAAGCAGCACAGCTTAATGTGGCAGCGCAATAAATTTTTCAAAGTGGGCACACTACTGCTGTAGCATGCACTATCTTACTCGCACGACCCTAAAACTAAGGGCCACTCCAATTATCCCACTCTAGACCCTGTCAGGTCCAGTGACTTTGTAGGACGAGATCCCCACACTTTGATTGGCCCAATAGGCTGCCTGTCACTTGACAGGCAGCGTATTGGGCCAAAGTGCGGGGATCTCGTCCTACAAAGTGAATCAACCCCAAGTCAGCTAGCTAATTGTACAAGCTGTTAGTCGGTTTTTCTTCTGGCTGGCTCTCGGGGAAATTGCAGATGTTGCTGAAACCCAAGAGAAGCTGAAGACGGGTGTGAGGCGTCCACTGCCCGGAGGATCAACTGTACATACATCACCATGACAACAGGGACGTGAGCAATACTGTCCAGTTTGAAACATATTGTATGGCTCTCACGGAATTACCGTTTAAAATATGTGGCGTTTATGGCTCGCTCAGCCAAAAAAGCTCCTGACCCCTGCCCTAGGGCATCTCAATAGCACATCCAATGAATGCTAACGATTTGTAGCTCATTACTAAAAAAATCCATTTTACATCTTCTTTTTACATGTAAATGTTTGTTAGAGGCATTTATTGCCCTACTTCCATGGCCTGTCACCCATAGAAAGAGCAGGCAGATAAGGACTGCTGTACTTAGCAGTAGCAATGAGCAAACAAAAGCTTTCATCAGTGTGTGTGTGTGTGTGTGTGTGTGTGTGTGTGTGTGTGTGTGTGTGTGTGTGTGTGTGTGTGTGTGTGTGTGGGGGGGGGGGGGATGTCACACTGGATTATATTAACAACTTCCATAGGACAAATAAGGGCAGAGGGAAAAAAGGGGATTGCAGCTATTAGGAACCAGGACAACATGCAGAAAAAAAAAGCTGCTGGAACTCTTTAATATGAAAAGTGGCTATTGCGGGGACAGGAAATGAGGGACGGCAATGAAAAACTTGTTCAGGATTCAAACACATACCCACTCTAAAAATGTTTTGTTGATGTCTCTGTAACTCTTGACGAGATTTCCGTGCCTCCTCTTTGGATATGATGGGATGGAATTCTTACAGATGGAGAACTAGGACAGCAATAAAAATCCAACTCAGATCCTAACCCTTGGCCTGAAACCCACTAGGAGAGCTTTTCTGAGCGCTTTGTGATTTGAAAAGCTCTTGCTAATGTAATGCTATGGGTGTGATCCCACTTGAGCAATGTGATTTTATAAAAATCCCCCATAGCATTGCATTATTAGCATAGCAAGATCTTTTTCAAATGTGGATTTTTGGTGAAATGCTGTAAGATTACATGTATTTTGGGGGAAGGGGGGGAAAACTTAGGGCTTGATTCACAAAGCGGTGCTAACTGTTAGCACGCCTGTGAAAACCCCCTTAGCACGTCTAAACGAGCAAAACTTTATGCGCGCAAAACTTTATGCGTGCACTGCACAGAGCGCAGGGCGCTCCGCGCGAAGTGCCCATTAAAGCCTATGGGATTTAGCGCGCGATCTGATTGAGAAAACCGGTGCTAACCTACTTAGCACCCTGGTTAGCGCGCCTAAAGACTTTAGACGTGCTAAGTAGGTTAGCACCGCATAGTGAATCAAGCCCTATGGCAGAGCTCAAACTTCCCTGGCAGAGCTTTTACAGCACTACTAAAATCATGTATATTTGGCCCCACCCATGACCACGGCCACATGCTGTTGCATGACCACGCTCATTTTTCGGCGTGGCGCAGGGGATTTTGTCAGTAAAAACAATCTTTTGTCAGTAAATTTTTAGGTATTTGTCAGTAAAAAATAATGTGAAAGGTTGGCAATACTGCTACAGGGACATATGCCCAGATAACCTATACTACAGTGACATATGCCTAGCTAATCTATACTACAGGCACATATGCCCAGCTAACCTATACTACAGGGACATATGCCCAGCTAACCTATACTACAGGCACATATGCCCAGCTAACCTATACTACAGGCACATATGCCCAGCTAACCTATACTACAGGCACATATGCCAAGCTAACCTATACTACAGGGACATATGCCCAGATAACCTATACTACAGGCACATATGCCCAGCTAACCTATACTACAGGCACATATGCCCAGATAACCTATACTACAGGCACATATGCCCAGATAACCTATACTACAGGGACATATGCCTAGCTAATCTATACTACAGGCACATATGCCCAGATAACCTATACTACAGGCACATATGCCCAGATAACCTATACTACAGGCACATATGCCCAGCTAACCTATACTACAGGCACATATGCCCAGATAACCTATACTACAGGCACATATGCCCAGCTAATCTATACTACAGGCAGATATGCCCAGCTAACCTATACTACAGGGACATATGCCCAGCTAACCTATACTACAGGCACATATGCCTAGCTAATCTATACTACAGGCACATATGCCCAGCTAACCTATACTATAGGGACATATGCCCAGCTAATCTATACTACAGGCACATATGACCCAGCTAACCTATACTACAGGCACATATGCCCAGCTAACCTATACTACAGGCACATATGCCCAGCTAACCTATACTACAGGGACATATGCCTAGCTAATCTATACTACAGGCACATATGCCCAGCTAACCTATACTACAGGCACATATGCCTAGCTAACCTATACTATAGGGACATATGCCCAGCTAATCTATACTACAGGCACATATGACCCAGCTAACCTATACTACAGGCACATATGCCCAGCTAACCTATACTACAGGCACATATGCCCTGCTAACCTATACTACAGGCACATATGCCCAGCTAACCTATACTGAGGCACATATACTAACCTATACTGAAGGGACCTATAACTAACTACATTTCTGGGGGGGGGGGGGGGGGTGCATATGAAATGGCGGTAGATCTCCTTGCCTCGGCGGGGCACTGAGGATTCTTCAATGATGGCACGGGACAGGATATCTGCAGGGGGCCGTTAGAAGCTCCAGGTAAGTGACACTTTTTGATTTTCAAAAACGTTATAGAACCCTTTTAAGCTTTTTGGGTGCAATACTTGTTTTCAGCAATTTCTATGCATTTTATAGGCAAATACACACGCACGCAAGCACGCACACACACACATTCTTCCATCCTCTATAGTTTTAAAATAAGCAATGCTAATATAAATAAAAACCCACCCATTTTATTTGCCCATTAGTCCCGGCAATCACAACATTTAAATTATGTTCCTAGTACAATGTATGGTGTCAATATATTATGTGGAAATAAAGGTGTATTTTTTCTGTTTTTTGTTTTGTTTTTTTTTGTGTCCAATCCATTGTAAGCCCTTATGTACTAAAATAACAGAAATATACAGTAATGATATACATATTAAAAAAAAAAAAAAGCTAGGTCACTAAGGCAACTATTTACAGTTTTTTTCCTTCAATTTGTTTGCTTGGTAACTGGGGTGGGGGCTTTGGAAGGGATTTAATTATATTATATTAATTTCTCTCTGTGGTGTATAATTCAACTTTTCGCTAGAAACACTCCCTGGTTTACCATTATGCTGTAAAATAAATTCTGCACATTGGGTAATGAACTGTTGTTGGGAGGAGGGCATGTCTGGATTTGAAGAGAGGAAATGTATTAATGATCTTAGGCCGAATGAATGCGGAATGTTTGTATATAATGAAGAAACGTCACATGTCAAACAACTGTATTCTATATCCCATGGAGTATTATGTAGAATTTGGATTAAGTGCTGGGAATCTTTCAGGTATGACGGTAAATTTTGTACATGGGGTTGTAAGTGATGATCGACCAATTTGGATAGGTTGCTAGTGACTGATTCAATGCCTGCAATGATGGGTCTGCCGGGTGGGTTAGTCATGGTTTTAAATCCATAAAGTACATCAGAACACCCGTCTTAATCATGCAACTCACATTTATTGTGCATTAATCCACAACGACAACCGACAATTGTTTCGGGGGCCACGCAGGGTCCCCCTTTCTCAGGGCATATGGCCTTCTCACAACTTCAGGCACCCAGTACTAGAAGGTGTGCCAGCCTCAACTTTCACTACGGACTTAGTCAGGGCTTTGTGAATTTTTGGGAGGTAATAGAAAAAAGGTGTTTTTGGATGATGATTAATGATAAAATTCATCTCATTTTTAATAATAATGCCATTTATGAATGCTTGGTTGATGAACTGTTTGAGAATGGCGTTGAAGTCAGTGGTGGGGTCAGTGTCTAGTTTGGTGTAGTGATGGTGATCATCTAATAGTCTGTGTACTTTCAGTAAATAGTTTTATTTAATAATACTATACCCCCGCCCTTATCGGCGGGTTTGATGATTAAATCCTGATTATTTTTTAGAGTGTTAAGAGCTTTTTTCTCAAGTATGGTCAGATTTGACTGAGGGGACAATGTATTTAGGTTAAGTTTTTGCAAGTCATTGAGAACTAATGAATAAAAAGTCTCTATGAAACTGCCCTTAGAAGCAGTAGGATAAAAACATGAACGGCCTTTTAGATGTGTGTTAATCTATTTTTCATTTGTAATGGCTGTGTGGGTAGGTAGTTGATCGTTAGCTGTGATGATGAGGACATTTTCTGTCTCTCTAAGGGAAGACTCGTGCTTTTTTATTGCAAAGTGCCTTTTAAGGGTTAATTTACGGATGTATGAGTTGAGTTCAACAAATAATTTAGTCATCTGTGAAGTTTAGTTTTATTTATCGATGCAAATAATATTAAAACAAAAACCCATTTCAAAAAAGTTGATTCTAATAACTACATACATTTCGATAGTCCTCATCATCGCCTATGGACAACCAACACACCATATAGTCAGTACCATAGAATTTTTCGTAATTGCACCGATCTCAGACTATCAATCCCAAGCTGACATACTCACCAAGAAATTCATTGAACGTGAATATCCCAGAAAACTCATTAAGGATGCCAAATGGAAAGCCACTACTACCACTATTAAAACCACTGTACCGTTAACCCCGTCCACATCCACCTCGTTTCCCAGATTCATCACAGGATTTAGCACAGACACATACGATCAGTTTTACAAAACAGGTGGGAGATCCTTGCCTCAAATTGACACTGCCAAAAACCCCTCTGCTCACTTTCAGAAGGACACCAAACTTCAGGAGCCTTCTAGCCCCCAGCAAACTTCGTTACCAAATTCCCAATAATACTGAAACCCCACTTCCCACTGCTCCTGGCTCTTTCCCCTGCAAAAACTCTAGGTGTACTGCCTGCAGATTTATTGCCACTGCTAGCAGCTTCCAATCAAATACTACAAAAATCGAATATGATATTAAACAACTTATCACTTGCTCTTCCAGGAATATTATTTATGTCATCTCATGTTCGTGTAATTTACAATATGTAGGCCGCACCACCCAATTAGTCCGGAATAGAATAGGGCAGCACAAACGCAACATACTGAAAAACTATCCACTCCATAGTGTATCCCGGCATTCCGGGTCCTTTCACAGCTGTAATCCACTAACACTTAAAATCACGCTCATTGAATCCATCTCAACACAAAATGCTTTTGAGGTCCTGATGAGTAAGGAAATGTTTTGGATCCAGATCCTTAAGACACTAACGCCAGAAGGGTTGAATGAACAACTAGAAAAATTATACTAATAAAATCATACGAATTTGGTTACACTTTAAACTTATTATTACTTTTTAAAGGTCTTCCGTCTGGTCCTCTCTCTTATTCTCACTCGATTTTATGCTTATTGTATTTTATGCAAGTTGCTCCATTCCCTTTTCCTTATTTAATTCCTTTTTAACCTATTTTGGTTTCTGGACGTAGAAACTACGTCCAGAATCCATGTGCGCTACCGCGCGCCCCCGCGGCCGATCGCGCGCGTGCACGCGCACTCCCGGCCGCGGATTCGGTAGTCAGGGAATCAATGTATCGGACTATGAAGTCCGATCACTGATTCCTCTCCCCCGCTGAAAAAGCGACAGCTTCTCTCGGAAGCTGCGCCTTTTCTGGCCATTCACTTCCTGATGCGCCACTCTAAGCGTATGTTACGCTTAGAGTGACGTCATGTAAACAAACTCATGGCCGCCATCTTGTGGCCAAAAAGTAATACTACACCTGAAAATAGAAATGAATTAAAATCAACACACATTTACATTATAAATCTATTGTTTACCCCCCACCCTCCCAAAACTACCCAAATAAAATGTTTACTATAAATAAAAAAAAACCATTACAATAAAAAAAAAAAAACATGTAAATATTTACCTAAGGGTCCCTTAGAGATACTGAGTTAAACTTTCATAGAATATGGGACGCTTGGCCATACGCTTCACCTACTTATCACCCCCCCTGAAAGGCCACAGAATACCTCTTCTATGCCCTCTTATCCCTCACCACACAATTGTTCCCCCTATATTGGACATCACCACCCCCTTCCCTAACCTCATGCCATCCCAGGCCCTTGGTGTCATAATGTCAGATTGCCCTTTTAACACTCAACATGGTCCAGAGAAGTATCGTTGTGGTCCTACACCTATAATCTTCTACTTAGGAGATATCTTTATCCCCTTCTACTCTCCTGTCTAACCTATTCTTCCATACTTTCTTTTCTCTTTTTCTGCGTATGCCCTCCCCCCTTCTCTTCTTTCTCCCCACCGTTCTACAGGGGGCTCCCCTCCCCCCTTCCCTCCTTTTCAGCAGGTACTCCAAGAACGCATAACTGGAAACTCATGGACATTTCTCCCTCCAAAACCTCCAGCTCTCTACCTTGGACTTGTCTGAATTTATCTCACTGAGAATGGACTCGCCCTCAATTCTAAACTAAATTGGAGATTCCCCAAGAAAGCTACCGGTTATTGTTCTGTTCTAGATTACACTTTATTTTTCATATACTGTATGCTATGGGTATTTACCTATCTGTATTCTCTCTATAACCACATGTTTGATTGTTCTACTTGACACTACTGTTATATGACTTGTGAGAACTCATTATTTTTCAAAATAAAAACAAGTATAACAAAAAAAATATTTACCTAAGGGTCTAAACTTTTTAAATATCAATGTAAAGATGAAATATTTCTATATTTTTTTTATTTTAAACTTGTTAATAGTGATGGATGCAAAATGGAAAAAATGCACCTTTATTTCCAAATAAAATATTGTCGCCATACATTGTGATAGGGACATAATTTTAACGGTGTAATAACCGGGACATATGGGCATATACAATACGTGAGTTTTAATTATGGAGGCATGTATTATTTTAAAACTATAATGGCTGAAAACTGAGAAATAATGAATTTTTCCATTTTTTTCTTATTCTTCCTGTTAAAATGCGTTTACAGTAAAGTGGCTCTTAGCAAAATGTACCCCCCCAAAGAAAGCCTAATTGGTGGCGGAAAAAACAAGATATAGATCAGTTCATTGTGATAAGTAGTGATAAAGTTATAGGCTAATGAATGGGAGGTGAACATTTCTCTCGTGAAAACCACGAAACCTGAATGGGTTAATCACAATTTTTATATTTTTCTATAACTCATGCAATTCTTTGCCATATACCGTATTTATCGCCGTATAAGACGCACTTTTTCTCCCCTAAAAATGGGGAGAAAAAGTCCCTGCGTCTTATACGGCAAAGGCAGGGAACCCTACAGAATTCTTATCCACTGCCTTTATCGGTATAGCCTATTTTCCACATGAGTAGCGTTATATAATACTGTTTTTATTGATTGATCCCCATTAAGACATTTGATTTGCTTTTTATGTTTTCAAGCGGATGACAACGTTTGATGCAATTTTTAGCAACATACAATTCTATGCATTAATTTATACTTTCCCAGAACACATTGCAAGCGTAACACACAATTTTCAAATTTACTTAAAGGGAAGGTCCAAGCAAAATAAAAAAGTCTCACTTACCTGGGGCTTCTACCAGCCCCATGCAGCCATCCTGTGCCCTCGTAGTCACTCACTGCTGCTCCAGTCCCCTGCTGGCAGCTTGCCGACCACGGAGGTCGGCGGGCCGCATTGTGTACATTTTTACGCATTCACGCCAGTGCAGAAATTTTAACACATACATTTTTATGCGTTAGTGGTTCAATGCGTACATTTTTACGCATTAAACCACTAACGCGTAAAAATTTATGTGTTAATGTTCCTGCACTAGCAGGAATGCGTAAAAATGTAAGCAATGCAGCCGGCCGACCTCCGAGGTCGGTATGCTGCCAGCGGGGGACTGGAACAGCAGTGAGTGACTATGAGGGCACAGGATGGCTGCATGGGGTTGGTAGAAGCCCCAGGTAAGTTAAACTCATTTTTCTATTTTGCTTGGACCTTCCCTTTAAAGGATACCACAACTGAAAGTAAGTTTGCGGCAGTGTGTGGGGGAGTACAAGTAAATACCTTCAGCTCCTCCTGCCCCCCTCCGTTTGCCTTCTATCTAATCTTCTAATATACCTCCCGGTGTCCGACGACTCTCTTGACGCCCCACCCGGACATACTGCGCCCTGTGCGCGCAGTATGTCATCCCCTCTTCACTTCTGGTCGGCGCATAACGATCGGCTCAGAAGCACGCTGAGGCCCTAGAGCTGCGCAGTGGGCTGTGGGGTCGGGAGCTGGCCCGGGGGGCTATTGAGCAGCGGGGACCCGGCGGATGGCGTCCTCCGTGCATTAAAATTTCATGCAGGTATTTAACTTTTTTTGAGTATTTCGCCCTGTGAGTCCTTTAGGTGTTCCTCTGGCAACCCAATTTTCCCTTTGTTTCCCTCCCCCAGCACCCTCCAAAAAGTTTTGCCTGATGAAGCGGGATTGTGACCCGTGAAACGCGTTGCTACTTTGGAGCTTTTAATAAAAAGTTACTTTATACTGTGAGTAACGTCCCATTGTCCGGTCTTTCTTTCTACGAGGGAGGTGAGTCCACCAACTTCCCCCTTTTAAACAGTTTTTAATCAATTTTACTCTACTTTGCGCCTCTGTGTTACTGCTTTACAAATTAAAACAAAAATGTATTCATACCAAACACTCAGCAGTAAAAGTACTAAAAGTGTATTTAACCAAGGTTTGAACTTCATCCCAATCAGTAGCTGATACCCCCTTTCCCAAGAGAAACCTTTTCTCAAATAGATTATCAGGGGGTCTTTATGGCAGATATTTTGGTGAAACCCCTGAAACAGTGTGATGTCATGCCCAAGGTCCTGAGTGTTTGCTGTCTGTGAACCTTGTTTCATTGTGGGAAATAACAGCTTTTCCAACTGCCAAGCAAGCAGTGTCTACCTCTGTGCATAGAACTCTCAATAACGAACGTTGCCCACATATCACCTGGCAGAACTAAAGATGTTGCCACCTGTGATAAATTGTAGAATGTAAAACAGGAAAATCCCATTTAGGAGTAGGACTATAGGTGAAACTGTTCATCTCATTAGTTTATTTTCACTTCAGGCTTGCTTCAACATATTTCTGAGAGTCTGCTGAATTCAACAGGACAGGATCTGCCACTTTATTGAAGTGTTTCTAGCCCTGAATCATAGCCACCTATACATGAACTCTGATAACGGTTTGGCATGAATTGTTCTGCTTACGGCAGTTCTAATCTATTGTCCCAACCGAGTTTTTATTATCCTGATTTCCTTAACTAGATAACGACCGCGTCACGCTGATGGGCGTGAATGCAGCGGCAGCCCCAGAACCACCTAAAGCCAAGTAGCGTCAAGTCCTGGGGCGGGGTTTTGTCGGAGAGCGCACGCATCTCCGCTTGAACGACGGAGCTCAGCTCCGTCATCAGTCTCCCAGTGGCGATCGCCGCTAGGAAACTGTTAGATGGCAAAACTGCCGTCTATTTACACAGTACAGCGCTGTGATCTAAGGCAGCGCTGTACTGGGGACAGCCGTGTGACACAGCTGTCCCCCTGGGGTAGACAGGAGTGATCGGCTCTCATAGGCTGATGCCTATGACAGCCGATCTCTGTCATAGGCTGGTGGGGGAGGGAGGGATAGCAAATTATAATAAATATAGGCATATTTATAAAAAAATATATATATATTTACAAATAAACAAAAATTGGGGCGCAATCAGAGCCCACCAACAGAAATCTCTGTTGGTGGGCATAAAAGGGAGGAGGGGGAATCACTTGTGTGCTGAGTTATACAGCCCTGCAGCGAGGCCTTAAAGCTGCAGTGGCCTAAATTGAAAAAAAAAATAGCCTGGTCACTAGGGGGTGCAAGCCTACGGTCCTCAAGTGGTTAATCAAGCTAGATACAATAACAACGCTTCTGAATGGAAAGGAATGTAATTGTACGGCTAGACTGCTTTATATATAATCATAATGCATTTTGTACTTCACATGCTGTATATGCCTTATTCTCCCGGCACAAAGATATTTTAGCATTTCTGCCAGTTTCCTTGGTGACTACTACAAAAAGCTACCATAGGTTACCGCTCACAACGTCTACAGCACTGAAATCATTAATGGAAGCACACATAACCCCGAGATTTAAGGACACCTGCAAAGGCTTCTACAGATAAACAGGAACAACGACAAAATGAGAGGTCACCAAACAAGCCCACACTGTTATTTATTTACACAGAGCCATCACCTTCTGCAGTGCAGGGGTGTAATAAGCAGCATCAGTCACTTATTACAGGGAAATTGTATCATATATACAATAGAGCCCATTGACTTCAATGCTACCTACTCATAAAATGACAATAATTTGTTAGGTGAAAGCAGTTATATGTCAGTCTGTCTTTGTAATGCACTATTTACATCCTAAAGCCTGCTACAGAAGTACGAGGGCAGTCCATAGCTCAACTACATAAATTAAAAAAAGGCGCCTGGAAAAAAAGGGCGCAGGGGATTGCTGCTAGTAACACATCACTAAAATTAGCGATATTCTACTACTGGATTTTGATAGTAAAATATTGGTAATAGTTACTGATATTTTACTATGGCTAAACCTAGCCCTGCTTTCACACAAAACCCTTCCCTGGTAGTGCCTAACACTAAGACCCCCCTCCTGGATGTGCCTAATCCTAAAACACCCCCCCTGGAGGTGCCTAGCCCTAGAACAGGGGTAGGGAACCTATGGCTCGGGAGCCAGATGTGGCTCTTTTGATGGCTACATCTGGCTCACAGACAAATCAAGTAGGGGTTTGATTCATTAAGCTACACTGCTCAAGCAGCACATCTTAGTGTGGCAGCGCAAGTACAATTTTCAAAGTAGGCACACTACTGCTGTAGCATGCACTACTAACTTACTCACAATCCCCTCAAAACTAACAGCTGCTCCAATTGTCCCAGTCTGGACCCTATCAGGTCCAGTGACTTTGTAGGACAAGATCCCTGCACTTTGATTGGCCCAATAGGCTGCCTGTCACTTGACAGACAGCCTATTGGGCTAACGTGCGGGGATCTTGTCCTACAAAGAGAATCAACCCGCAAGTCAGCTAGCTAATTGTACAAGCTGTTAGTCGGTATTTCTCCTGTCTGGCTCTTAGGGAAATTGCTGATGTTGCTGAAAGCCAAGAGAAGCTGAACATGTGTCTGACACTTCCGCTGTCCAGCGGATCAACTGTATACACATCATGGCCATGACAACAGGGACGTGAGCCCTCTGCTGCGCATGCGCACTGTCCCAGTTTGAAACATATTGTAAGGCTCTCATGGAAATACATTTTAAAATTGTAGCGTTTATGGCTCTCTCAGCCAAAAAGGTTCCTGACCCTTGCCCTAGAACCTCCTTGGTGATGCCTAACCCTAAGAACCCCCTACTGGTGCCTAACCCTAAGAACCCCCTGCTGATGCCTAACCCTAAGACCCCCCTGAGGTGCCTAACACTAAGACACTCCCGGTGCTGCCTAACTCTAAGACCCCCCCCTGGTGGTGCTGATCCCTAAGACCTCCCTGTAGTATTTCAACTACTTGCCGCTAATCTGGGGACAAAATTTTCCTTCTTTGCCGCATATTGGGACCATTCTAAGACCCGTGACTTGCGGCAAAGGCAAGTTTTGGTGCTTGATCCCGGCAAATGCCGTGCTCCCAAATTTCCCCAGCATGCTGCGAAATGTGGCTTTTTTTAGGCACCTGTGGCGGCACCACTTTTTCAGAAAGGGCTCCTGCACCCATTATTCCTGCTTCGGGTTCAACTATAGTTTAATACTCCTGAGCGTACAGCAGCCAGGGACTGTCAGTGATTCAGCTGAGTAGGAAGGATAAGTAAGATAGAACTATTGCTGTAAGGAATTAATAGCGACTGGCGAAAGGTGTCCATCAGTGATATAGTGCAATCTTACCAAATCTATGTACCAGAAGGGCAAGCTGAATCAGAGGTGCCCACACTTTTTCAGTTTGCAAGCTACTTCTAAAATTACCAATTGAAAACAATATACCAAGTAGAATCTACCTACAGATGTACGCCACAACTGCAGCACATGCACAGCGGCTGTCCATCAGTTATTACCTCAAGCCACAACTGCAGCACATGCACAGCAGCAGCCCATCAGTGATTACCACAAGCTACAACTGCAGCACATACACAGCAGCAGCCCATCATTGATTACCACAAGCCACAACTGCAGTACATGCACAGTGGCAGTCCATGAGTGATTACCACAAGCCACAACTGCAGCACATGCACAGCGGCTGACCATCAGTGATTACCACAAGCTACAATTGCAGTACATGCACAGCGGCTGACCATCAGTGATTACCTCAAGCCACAACTGCAGCACATGCACAGTGGCAGTCCATGAGTGATTACCACAAGCCACAACTGCAGCACATGCACAGTGGCAGTCCATCAGTGATTACCACAAGCCACAACTGCAGCACATGCACAGCGGCTGTCCATCAGTGATTACCTCAAGCCACAACTGCAGCACATGCACAGCGGCTGCCCATCAGTGATTACCTCAAGCCACAACTGCAGTACATGCACAGCAGCAGTCCATCAGTGATTAGCACAAGCCACAACTGCAGCACATGCACAGCAGCAGTCCATCAGTGATTACCACAAGCCACAACTGCAGCACATGCACAGCGGCAGTCCATCAGTGGTTACCACAAGCCACAACTGCAGTACATGCGCAGTGGCTCTCCATCAGTGATTACCACAAGCCACAACTGTAGCACATGCACAGCAGCAGTCCATCAGTGATTACCACAAGCCACAACTGCAGCACATGCACAGTGGCAGTCCATCAGTGATTACCACAAGCTACAACTGCAGTACATGCACAGTGGCAGTCCATCAGTGATTACCACAAGCCACAACTGCAGCACATGCACAGCGGCAGTCCATCAGTGATTACCACAAGCCACAACTGCAGCACATGCACAGCGGCAGTCCATCAGTGATTACCACAAGCCACAACTGTAGCACATGCACAGTGGCAGTCCATCAGTGATTACCACAAGCTACAACTGCAGTACATGCGCAGTGGCTCTCCATCAGTGATTACCACAAGCCACAACTGCAGCACATGCACAGCGGCAGTCCATCAGTGATTACCACAAGCCACAACTGCAGCACATGCACAGTGGCAGTCCATCAGTGATTACCACAAGCCACAACTGCAGCACATGCACAGCAGCTGTCCATCAGTGATTACCACAAGCCACAGCTGCAGCACATGCACAGCGGCAGTTCATCAGTGATTACCACAAGCCACAACTGCAGCACATGCACAGCGGCAGTCCATCAGTAATTACCACAAGCTACAACTGCAGTACATGCACAGTGGCAGTCCATCAGTGATTACCACAAGCCACAACTGCAGCACATGCACAGCGGCAGTCCATCAGTGATTACCACAAGCCACAGCTGCAGCACATGCACAGCGGCAGTCCATCAGTAATTACCACAAGCTACAACTGCAGTACATGCACAGTGGCAGTCCATCAGTGATTACCACAAGCCACAACTGCAGCACATGCACAGCGGCAGTCCATCAGTGATTACCACAAGCCACAACTGCAGCACATGCACAGTGGCAGTCCATCAGTGATTACCACAAGCCACAACTGCAGCACATGCACAGTGGCAGTCCATCAGTGATTACCACAAGCTACAACTGCAGTACATGTACAGTGGCAGTCCATCAGTGATTACCACGAGCCACAACTGCAGCACATGCACAGTGGCAGTCCATCAGTGATTACCACAAGCTACAACTGCAGTACATGCACAGTGGCAGTCCATCAGTGATTACCACAAGCCACAACTGCAGCACATGCACAGTGGCAGTCCATCAGTGATTACCACAAGCCACAACTGCAGCACGTACAGAGGCAGTCCATCAGTGATTACCACAAGCTACAACTGCAGCACATACACAGCAGCAGTCCATCAGTGATTACCACAAGCCACAACTGCAGCACATGCACAGTGGCAGTCCATCAGTGATTACCACAAGCCACAACTGCAGCACATGTACAGAGGCAGTCTATCAGTGGTTACCGCAAGCCACAACTGCAGCTCATGCACAGCGGCAGTCCATCAGTGATTACCACAAGCCACAACTGCAGCTCATGCACAGCGGCAGTCCATCAGTGATTACCACAAGCCACAACTGCAGTACATGCGCAGTGGCTCTCCATCAGTGATTACCACAAGCCACAACTGCAGCACATGTACAGAGGCAGTCCATCAGTGATTACCACAAGCCAAAACTGCAGCACATGCACAGCGGCAGTCCATCAGTGATTACCACAAGCCACAACCGCAGTACATGCGCAGTGGCTCTCCATCAGTGATTACCACAAGCCACAACTGCAGCACATGCACAGTGGCAGTCCATCAGTGATTACCACAAGCCACAACTGCAGCACATGTACAGAGGCAGTCCATCAGTGATTACCACAAGCCACAACTGCAGCACATGCACAGTGGCAGTCCATCAGTGATTACCACAAGCCACAACCGCAGTACATGCGCAGTGGCTCTCCATCAGTGATTACCACAAGCCACAACTGCAGCACATGCACAGTGGCAGTCCATGAGTGATTACCACAAGCAGCTAGTCAATTAGATGAGTCCTCCTCAGTAAGCCCAAGAAACAGTGCTTGTCCAAATGGAGTTATAATATCATGCTTATAATATTACACTCAGTATCCGGTAAAATTAGAATCTGCAGTAGCACATAATGCTTCTAAATGTATAGTTCCCCCTCCATGCTCATAATGCTCTACACCAGAATTCCCCAACCCTGTCCTCCAAGCCCACCAACAGTACAGGTTTTGCAGAAAACCACAAACATACACAGGTGGGATAATCCCGGCTAACGGAAAAGTACCCACTGCAGTCTACACTACTGTGCAAAACATCAGGACAGCATATCCCACTTAGCTCATCTAAGCAAGATGCATATGGTGTGGAATCTACCCAGAATCCTTTGCAATCTACAGGTAGATCATGATCTACACAATAGGCACCCCTGCTTTAGGTAGTCCCTCATATTATAAAAATAGTAAGATTGTACAATCAAGATTGTATCATTAATGGGCACTTTCAGCAAATAAAAAAAATATATGCAGAATGCAGTGTTCGCCCCAAGCCCTATCAGCCAAACGCTCCATCCGCTAAGTGCCCGGCTGTCATCAGCTTTCTTCCTCACTCCCCTCCTATCAGAACTGGCCCGACATTGCTGCGAACCTTAACCACTTCCCGACCGCCCCACGCACAGAGGCGGCCGGGAAGTGCACCCCGCAAGGACCGCCGCATGCACAGAGGCGGCGGTCCTTGTAGGGGCATGGGCGGAGCGATCGCGTCATCCGTGACGCGATCCTCCGCCCGTGATCGATAGCCCGGCATTTAGCTTCCGCTCGCCGGCCACTTAGCAGCGCCGGCGAGCAGAGGAATCCGTAAATCTGGCCAATCAATGAGTATAAGGCACTTTGTTAGGTAAACAAAGTGCCTTATACGTGCTTCCTCCTCGCCTCGTGGTCTAATTGTTCCAGAGACCACCAGCGAGGAGGAAGCACTTGTGAGTTATATTGCAAACAGCTTTATTTTGCCCACAGCCCCCCTGATCTCCCACCCCAGGCTTCATACCCCCCCTGATCACCCCAGCAGACCCCTGCCCAGCACCCTTGCACCCCTATAAACCCCCCACCCCCCCCACCTGCCACTAACTATCAAAACTATCCCCTAGTTTAGGTCCCTAACTGCCTCCTAATCACCCCTGATCCCCCCCCTACCTTTAGATCACCCCCACACCCCATCCCAGACTATCCCCCGTGTACTGTATACATCTGTATACAGCTAGCTTACCCCCTGATCCCCCTCTGATCACCTGTCTATCACCTGTCCATCACCCCTCAGCACCCCCACCCATCAGAGCAGACCCTAACTGCCCCGCAGGGGCAACCGATCACCTGCCCAGCCCCTCGATTGCCCTCAGTCCCCCCTCCTGATTACATCCCCTGCGCATTGTTTACATCTGTCCTCCCCAGCAATCACTAACTGATCTTCGATCAGTAACCCCCTGTGTCTGCATCTCATCAGATCAGGACTCAGTCTGCCCCGTGCGGGCTCCTGATCAACCCCCCACCCCCTCAAATCGCCCTCAGACCCCCCCCCCCCCTAATCACCGTCCGAGTGCATTGTATTTGACTGTGATGTGATTGTATTCGATTGTGCTGCGATTGTATTTGATTGTGCCGCGATTGTATTTGATTGTCCCGTGATCTGCTTCGATCGTCCCGTGATTGTTTGATTGCCTCTGAGACCCCACTTCCCAACAACCCCCACCCCACCACCACCCCCACCCCACCACCACCCCCACCCCCCATCACCTTCCGAGTGCATCATATTTGATTGTGCAGTGATTGGATTCGATTGTGCTGTAATTGTATTTGATTGTCCCGTGATCTGCTTCAATTGTCCCATGATTGTTTGATTGCCTCTGAGACCCCACTTCCCGCCACACCCAACCCCCCCACCACCTCCAACCACCACCCTCCCCCCCACCACCTCCAACCACCACCTTCCGAGTGCATCAGATTTGCTTGTGCTGTGATTGGATTCGATTGTGCTGTAATTGTATTTGATTGTCCCGTGATCGGCTTTGATTGTCCCATGATTGTTTGATTGCCTCTGAGACCCCACTTCCCACCACACCCAACCCCACCCTCCCCCGCACCACCTCCAACCACCACCTTCCGAGTGCATCAGATTTGCTTGTGCTGTGATTGGAGTCGATTGTGCTGTAATTGTATTTGATTGTCCCGTGATCGGCTTCGATTGTCCCATGATTGTTTGATTGCCTCTGAGACCCCACTTCCCACCACACCCAACCCCACCCTCCCCCCCACCACCTCCAACCACCACCTTCCGAGTGCATCAGATTTGCTTGTGCTGTGATTGGAGTCGATTGTGCTGTAATTGTATTTGATTGTCCCGTGATTGGCTTCGATTGTCCCGTGATTGTTTGATTGCCTCTGAGACCCCACTTCCCTCCCCCCCACCTCCAACCACCACCTTCTGAGTGCATCAGATTTGCTTGTGCTGTGATTGGATTCGATTGTGCTGTAATTGTATTTGATTGTCCCGTGATCGGCTTCGATTGTCCCGTGATTGTTTGATTGCCTCTGAGACCCCACTTCCCGCCACATCCAACCCCCCCCCCCCCCCCCCACCACCACCAACCACCACCTTCCAAGTGCATCAGATTTGCTTGTGCTGTGATTGGATTCGATTGTGCTGTAATTGTATTTGATTGTTCCGTGATTGTTTGATTGCCTCTGAGAACCCACTTCCCACCAACCCCAATACCTCTCAAATACTCCCTTTTGCTAGGTAGGTGCTCTTTTTTTCTGGGTAGTCTCAGAGGAAAACCCCATAAATTTAGCAATCCACAATGGCAAGAAAGGGGATTTCCGATGAGGAGGTATACAGGTACATGGACCCGTCGGATGAGATCTTTTGGGAAGACTCATCCGACGAATCATCCGGGTCCGAATTTGAACCTGTGGAAAGCAGTGGTTCCCTGACCGAAAGTGATGACGAGGCTTTGGTCCCGGCTAGAGCCAGGCGTACCAGACCCCATGTCGTTAAACCGCATGTGGCGCAGGATCCGCCTCAAGGGCAGCAGGGTGGTGCTAGCGCTGATGAGAGTTTTCTTGGTGAGGCAGGCACCAGCAGCGCAGCATCTCCTGGACTTGGTACCAGTACTTCCGTAGACCCTGGTAAAGTGGTGAGCAACAGCATGGAAGTTGAAACTGGTACGGTGGCAAGTGCAGTAGTACCCCCGTCGCAGCCACCAAGAAGAAGACGGGCCCGTAGTACCCATAGACTCCCAGAGGTGCTGGCACATCCAGATTGGCAATTCCCTGATTCCGCCGCACCCGTAGTGCCCCCTTTCACCGCCCAGTCTGGAGTCCAGGTGGCGACAGCTCATCTAGGAACGGCCCTAGACTTTTTGCAGCTGTTCATCACCCAGGTTCTCTTGGACTTAAATGTGGTTGAGACCAACCGTAAAGCCACACAATTCATCACCGAGCACCCGGAGAGCAGCTATGCTCAGCCTTTCCGGTGGAAACCAGTCCAAGTTTCCGACATTAAAATCTTTTTGGCCCTTATCCTTCACTTGGGACTAATGAAACAGAATGTATTGCGGTCGTATTGGTCTACGAACCCAGTACAGCATGTTCCCTTGTACCCTGCTGCCATGTCCAGGACACAATTTGAGTCCATCCTGCGCTTCCTGCACTTCAACGACGACGAAACCTGTCATGAAAAGGGCCACCCTGCTTATGACCGGCTCCACAAAATTCGGCCCCTCATAGACCACCTGTCATCAACATTTGCAGATGCTTATATCCCTGAACAGAACATCTGCGTAGACGAGTCCCTCTTACGCTTTACCGGGCGCCTTGACATCAAACAGTACATCCCAAGCAAGCGCGCCCGGTATGGGGTGAAACTGTATAAGCTTTGTGAAAGGGCCACAGGCTATACATGTCGTTTTAGGGTCTATGAGGGAAAAGACTCAAAATTGGAGCCGGTCGGATGCCCTGACTACCTGGGGAGCAGTGGAAAGGTTGTGTGGGACTTGGTGTCACCCTTGTTCCAGAAGGGGTACCATCTTTATGTGGACAACTATTACACAAGTGTGGCCCTCTATCAGCACTTAAAGTTAGAAGGAATCCGATGCTGTGGCACTGCGCGGCCTAGTCGCCAGGGCTTCCCCCAATGGCTCGTTACCACCAGACTTGAACGGGGGCAGAGGGCCGCCTTGCGTACTGACGACCTGCTCGCGGTGAAATGGAGGGACAAGAGGGACGTTTACTTTCTGTCCACCATTCACACAGACACGGCAGTCCAAATTCAACGGGCAACTGCGGTCATTGAAAAGCCCCTTGTCGTCCACGAATATAATGTCAACATGAGAGGGGTGGACTTCAATGACCAGAGGTTAGCGCCCTATTTAGTTTCCCGGAAAACAAGATGCTGGTATAAGAAAGTGTTTTTTTATCTGATTCAATTGGCAGTTTACAACAGCTTTGTTCTCTACAGTAAGGCTGGGAGAACTGGATCTTTCCTTTAATTTCAGGAACAGATCATTCTGGACATCCTGTATCCAGGAGGTGCCAGGCCCCCCCCCCCCCCAGATGCAACTAGCCGACTGCATGGAAGGCATTACGCCTATCAGCTTCCGTGTGCCCCAGGTCAACGCATCCGAAAAAAACGTTGTCGTGTCTGCAGCAGTGCTAGAAGAAGGACTGACACCGTTTATTATTGTCCCAAATGTCCTGACCAGCCTGGCCTATGCATAGGGGAGTGTTTTGAGAGGTACCACGAGCAGGTACACTATTAGAACCTAGGGAACTCCAGACACAGGAGTAGGCACACACTCAGTGGTCTTTCGCACATTGTCCCAGGGAGAGGAGAGGTAAGCTTGAAAACCAAACAAACAGGTAAGCATAAAAGTCGGAAGAAGGATCGGTTTCCATGCTTGACATTGCTGATCTGTCCTGGGTTGGCGATATAAGACGGCATGTTTGAATTTCCCTTGAGTGTGGACACCCCCGGTTTGTATGTGATTTACTTTGGGCCTATGATGATGCTTTAATGCCACACAAAGTCATCTCTATTAGCAGGCATATTGCTGTATACTACAGGCATAATGCTGTATACTAAAGTTCTGAGGCCCAGTCACATAAGTTGGTGGCTCACCCTGAGTGCAGGGTGGCACGGGGTGTCTCTCTCCTGAGGTTATCACTGCCATTGATGTGGAGGAAGATCTGCCATTGATGTGGAGCAAGGTATGTTTGCCGTTCATTTTTCCTTTCAGCCCAGAGTGCATTACCCGTATATTCAATATAAGGAGTAAAGCAGAAACTCCTAATACTGGCCATACATGTAATGATTGCAGAGGCCCTAAAATGCCAGGACAGACTCCTCAAATTACCCCATTTTGGAAAGAGGACACCCTAAAGTATTATGTGAGGTGCACGGTGAGTTCATAGAAGATTTTAGTTTTTGTCACAGGTTAGCAGAATTTTTTTTTTTTTTTTTTACAAAGTGTCACTTTCCGTTAACTTGTGACAAAAAATTAAATTTTCAATGATCTCACCATTCCCCTCATGGAATACCTTGTTGTGTATTCTTTCCAAAATGGGGTCATTTGTGGGGTTTGTTAACTGTCCTGGCAAGTGGGCGGGGTGCTAAATTTTGAGCACCCCTGTAAAGCCTAAAGGTACTCATTGGACTCTGGGCCCCTTAGCGCAGTTAGGGTGCAAAAAAGTGCCACACATGTGGTATCGCCGTACTCAGGAGAAGTAGTACAATGTGTTTTGGGGTGTATTTTTACACATACCCATGCTGGGTGGGAGAAATACCTCTGTAAATGACAATCTTTTGATTTTTTTACACACAATTGTCCATTTACAGAGATATTTCTCCCACCCTGCATAGTTATGTGTAAAAATACACCCCAAAACACATTGTACTACTTTTCCCGAGTACGGCGATACCACATGTGTGGCACTTTTTTGCACCCTAACTGCGCTAAGGGGCCCAAAGTCCAATGAGTACCTTTAGGATTTCACAGGTCATTTTGAGAAATTTCGTTTCAAGACTACTCCTCACGGTTTAGGGCCCCTAAAATGCCAGGACAGTATAGGAACCCCACAAATGACCCCATTTTAGAAAGAAGACACCCAAAGGTATTCCTTTAGGAGTACGGTGAGTTCATAGAAGATTTTATTTTTTGTCACAAGTTAGCGGAAATTGATTTTTAATGGTTTTTTTTCACAAAGTGTCATTTTCCGCTAACTTGTGACAAAAAATAAAATCTTCTATGAACTCACCGTACTACTAACGGAATACCTTTGGGTGTCTTCTTTCTAAAATGGGGTCATTTGTGGGGTTCCTATACTGTCCTGGCATTTTAGGGGCCCTAAACCGTGAGGAGTAGTCTGGAAATGAAATTTCTCAAAATGACCTGTGAAATCCTAAAGGTACTCATTGGACTTTGGGCCTCTTAGCGCAGTTAGGGTGCAAAAAAAGTGCCACACATGTGGTATCGCCGCACTCGGAAGAAGTAGTTTAATGTGTTTTGGGGTGTATTTTTACACATACCCATGCTGGGTGGGAGAAATACCTCTGTAAATGACAATCTTTTGATTTTTTTTACACATAATTGTCCATTTACAGAGTTATTTCTCCCACCCAGCATGGGTATGTGTAAAAATACAACCCAAAACACATTGTACTACTTCTCCCGAGTACGGCGATACCACATGTGTGGCACTTTTTTGCACCCTAACTGCGCTAAGGGGCCCAAAGTCCAATGAGTACCTTTAGGATTTCACAGGTCATTTTGAGAAATTTTGTTTCAAGACTACTCCTCACGGTTTAGGGCCCCTAAAATGCCAGGACAGTATAGGAACCCCACAAATGACCCCATTTTAGAAAGAAGACACCCAAAGGTATTCCTTTAGGAGTACGGTGAGTTCATAGAAGATTTTATTTTTTGTCACAAGTTAGCGGAAATTGATTTTTAATGGTTTTTTTTCACAAAGTGTCATTTTCCGCTAACTTGTGACAAAAAATAAAATCTTCTATGAACTCACCATACTCCTAATGGAATACCTTGGGGTGTCTTCTTTCTAGAATGGGGTCATTTGTGGGGTTCCTATACTGCCGTGGCATTTTAGGGGCCCTAAACCGTGAGGAGTAGTCTTGAAACCAAATGTTGTAAAATGACCTGTGAAATCCTAAAGGTACTCATTGGACTTTGGGCCCCTTAGCGCAGTTAGGGTGCAAAAAAGTGCCACACATGTGGTATCGCCGTACTCAGGAGAAGTAGTATAATGTGTTTTGGGGTGTATTTTTACACATACCCATGCTGAGTGGGAGAAATCTCTCTGTAAATGGACAATTGTGTGTAAAAAAAATCAAAAAATTGTCATTTACAGAGATATTTCTCCCACCCAGCATGGGTATGTGTAAAAATACACCCCAAAACACATTAAACTACTTCTGAGTACGGCAATACCACATGTGTGGCACTTTTTTGCAGCCTAACTGCGCTAAGGGGTCCAAAGTCCAATGAGCACCTTTAGGCTTTACAGGGGTGCTTACAATTTAGCACCCCCCAAAATGTCAGGACAGTAATCACACCCCACAAATGACCCCATTTTGGAAAGTAGATACTTCAAGGTATTCAGAGAGGGGCATGGTGAGTCTGTGGCAGATTTCATTTTTTTTGTCGCAAGTTAGAAGAAATGGAAACTTTTTTTTCTGTCACAAAGTGTCATTTTCCGCTTACTTGTGACAAAAAATAATATCTTCTATGAACTCACCATGCCTCTCAGTGAATACTTTGGGATGTCTTCTTTCCAAAATGGGGTCATTTGGGGGGTATTTATACTATCCTGGAATTCTAGCCCCTCATGAAACATGACAGGGGGTCAGAAAAATCAGAGATGCTGGAAAATGGGAAAATTCACTTTTTGCACCATAGTTTGTAAACGCTATAACTTTTACCCAAACCAATAAATATAGACTGAATGGGTTTTTTTTAATCAAAAACATGTTTGTCCACATTTTTCGCGCTGCATGTATATAGAAATTTTACTTTATTTGAAAAATGTCAGCACAGAAAGTTAAAAAAAATAATTTTTTTGCCAAAATTCATGTCTTTTTTGATGAATATAATAAAAAGTAAAAATCGCAGCAGCAATCAAATAGCACCAAAATAAAGCTTTATTAGTGACAAGAAAAGGAGCCAAAATTCATTTAGGTGGTAGGTTGTATGAGCGAGCAATAAACCGTGAAAGCTGCAGTGGTCTGAATGGAAAAAAAGTGCCTGGTCCTAAGGGGGGTAAAGCCCACGGTCCTCAAGTGGTTAATCATGTCATTCAGACAGCATCCTCTAGGGGGCAGCAGCACTGTACTCTGGTACACACTACGAGAGAGCTGCTAGCGCATGCCTCTCATCCCCATTAATATTCACTGCAGTCCTAGCTGGTCCCGCCTCCTCCACGTGCTGCTGCAGCGCCAGGGTAAGCTTTTCCAAAGTCTGAAAAAAGCCTTCTGTGCAATGCTTGTGTAGTGTGTGTCTGTATGTGTAGTGTGTATACTGTGCCATTTCTCAGTGTGTCCCCGTTAGGTGGCTCTGGGACCCTTGGCAATTGCCCAGGTTGCTTTTATGGAAGCGCCAACCCTGCACTTTCCTGTCAGGCTCTACCTGGCTACATTTTCCTGTCCTCTGGCGTGTGTCTTCTCTCCATCGCTGGCATTCCCCTCCCCCCCCCCTCTTTTCTCCCAGGGCACCTGTGTCCTATAGCTATACACAAGAATAGGATGGTAATCGCTCAGTCAGGGTAATAACCATTACATGAGGCAAATGCCCCCTTCCTGTTGTCTACACCTAACCCCCCCCCCCCCCTTCCTGTTGCCTAAACCTAAAACCCCCTTACTCCGACGCAAATAACGTAAATTCAAGACACTACATTTCTCAAACAATGATAGAGAAGCCCTGCAGCGAGTTGTTAAAACAGCAAAAGTCATTATCGGCACTGAACTACCATCACTGAAACTCTTGTATAAGACTCGTTGTATGAGAAGGGACAACACTCATTCTAGAAACGCCTTGTTTGAGCTCCTTCCATCAGGTAGATATTTTAGATCAATCTGCATACATACAAACAGACTGAAAACCAGCTTTTTCCCCATCTGCCATAAACTTCTCAAACTCTGAATCCTCCCTGAAATAATTAACACTGTGTACAAATTGTATAAGTATTTAAAATACCTGGCATACTTGTAGAATTCTTCTATTTCTACCTTTGTTACTAAATGAAAATAAAGTGCTTGAATCTTGAATACATTTAAAAACAATCATTTACAAAATGATAATTCTCAAAGCCAATTTCAAAACAATAATTTTCAAACCGATAATTCTCAAAAGAAACATTTTGGTTGGATGGGCCCGGGGACGCTGGTTATCGGGCTCTCAAATTTCTGCTTTTGGCGCCCATTAGCCAATATCTTGCATTACCACCTATGGGGCACCCAAATAGTCCATTTTCTGTAGACACCCGAATTTCCTGCTTCCAACACAGGCCCTCTGTGGGCAGAGGAGTGTAAGTTCCGCTGCACATCTCAGGTCCCTAAATCGAACGCCGCTACCACCGTACTCCAGACCTACTGCCAATCAAGCAATACTGTATATTCCATCTAGTACGATCGATTGATTGGATACATATTGACCCAAAATTAATCGATCGGGCATCTATTAATAGCAGATTCGGTCACTCTGATCTGATTAGAAAATTAGTAAGTGTAGGGCCACCTTTAATCTTGCTTTATTAAACTCTTCTTTCAGTGGACATAATCCTGGGACCAGTGAGTACAGGCATGTCAGTGAGGTATTCAGCTACATAGGAAACTGTATGACTATACCACCATCTGCTGTTCACAGCTCAGCATCATTCTCCACCACTCCAAACAATGCTTTTCTACCACTCAGCATAGAAAAGCGAATCTCTTCATACAATTCAGATGTTTGGTAGAAAGATACATGACTGGATAAAACTGTATAGAGAAAGTAAGAGGCATACATTGTCAATGGTAAAAGTGACCAGCTATGAGGCCCAGTGCACACCAAAAACCTCTAGCAGATCTGCAAAATGCTAGAGGTTTTTGAAGCAGATTTCAGAGCGATTCTAGCCATGTTTTCTAAACATGCCTAGCGTTTTTTGGAGCGTTTTTGTGTAGCAGATTACAAATATTGTTACAGTAAAGCTGTTACTGAACAGCTTCTGTAACAAAAAACACCTGGAAAACAGCTTTGATCTAGCATTTTTCACAGCCGTTTTCCACTTTCCTATACTTTAACATTGAGGCAGAACCGCCTCAGAAATCTCAAAAATGCTGCAGCCCCTGAGTTTGCAGTTTGTGGAAAAAACAAACCGCTCTGGTGTGCACCAGCCCATTCACTTTCATTAGCCAAGCGGTTTTCCCCCTGCAAGCGTTTTAAAAAAACGCTTCAAAAACGCTCTGGTGTGCACCAGCCCTGACTGTGCCTATAAAAGTCATGCTGGAGGGGTAAGGGAAAATTCCACAACTCATACAGTACATGCACAAGCTTGGTTTGAGGTGTTTCTACTCCATATGTGGTATGAATACAAACGCATAATACCTTGCACAGCAAATCAGCTAGAGAAACTAGCCATAGCTTCAATGAAACGCTGCACTGTGGGAATTATATATTGCTGCATCCCACACAGAAAGCCAGGAGTCTTTAAAAATATGTCTGCGCAAAATCTAAAACCAAAACGCAACTGAATTGTAGACAAAGACTGGCACAGCAAAGTTTTGGTGGTAGAAAGTGAGGTCTCCATGTGTTTGTACTAAATTATTAGCACAACAATACAATTTTTACATGCTTCCCATTTGAATTTATGAATATGTTTTGTTCTGCAAGCAGAAATGTAAAACGCTCAGTTATGTAAGAGCAGCTATACAGCTCTACCTCCTCAGCAGTCTCTTCCATGCACAGGAGACTTTTTGTCAGCAGTTTCTTCTTTCCATGCACAGGAGACTTCCTGTCAGCAGTCTCTTCCATGCACAGGAGACTTCCCATCAACAGTCTCTTCCATGCACTGGAGACTTCCCAACAACAGTCTCTTCCACGCACCAGAGACTTCCTGTCAACAGTTTCTTCCAAGCACAGGAGACCTTCTGTCAGCAGTCTCTTCCATGCACAGGAGACTGTCCATCAACAGTCTCTTCCTGCACTGGAGACTTCCCAACAACATTCTCTTCCATGCACCGGAGACTTCCTGTCAGCAGTCTCTGCCATGCACAGGAGACTTCCTGTCAGCAGTCTCTTCCATGCACAGGAGACTTCCTGTCAGCAGTAGTGGCTGGATGGTGTAAGTAGTGGCTGGATGGTGTAATGGTTAAGGGCTCTGCCTCTGACACAGGAGACCAGGGTTCGAATCTCGGCTCTGCCTGTTCAGTAAGCCAGCACCTGTTCAGTAGGAGACCTTAGGCAAGTCTCCCTAACACTGCTACTGCCTATAGAGCGCGTCCTAGTGGCTGCAGCTCTGGCGCTTTGAGTCCGCCAGGAGAAAAGCGCGATATAAATGTTCAGTGTCTTCCACGCACCGGAGACTTCCTCTCAGCAGTTTTTTTCATGCACCGGAGGCTTCCTGTCAGCAGTTTTTTTTTCATGCACTGGAGGCTTCCTGTCAGCAGTTTTTTTTTTCATGCACTGGAGGCTTCCTGTCAGCAGTCTCTTCCGCACACCGGAAACTTATCGTCAGCAGTCTTTTCCATGCACCAGAGATTTCCTGTCAGCAGTCTCTTTCATACAGAGAAGACTTCCCGTCATCAGTGTCTTCCATGCACAGGAGAGTTCCCATCAGCAGTCTGTTCCACGCACAGTAGACTTCCTGCCAGCATGCCCGATCGACGATTCAACCAATTTCCGGCTGAAATTGGTCTAACGTATCAACTGTGAAAGCTGGAAAATCTTGGGCCAATGTGGTTGATCGAGTGTGTGGCAGTAACGGCATGAATGTGAAAGAAAGCCCGGCCGCTGTGCCAGTTTTCCTATGCTGTTTTGACTTGACCTTAAAGCGGAATATACCCTGCATTTCAACTTTGCTCAAAAATATTATTTACAGCATATTATATGCAAAAAGCATTTTTTTTTTTACTAGACCAGCATTGGAAGTGTTAAACACAGAGGTTTAAAGTTCCGTGGAGAGCAGAAGTTCAGATTGTTACATTCTATTTAGTTATATGTATCTATTGAGAAATGTTACACACTCTTTGGCTGTCCTCCAGCTCTTCTCAGTCAGAGAGAGTGAGTCACATTCAACACTTAGATACATTTATGTAAACAAAATGTATCTATTTCAGCTTCGGATGCGTCTGCAGAAATCTCCAGGAACTTTAAAGCCCTGTGTAACCCTTCCAATGCTGGTCTAGTAAAAAAAAAAAATGCTGGTTGCATATAATATACTGTAAATAATGTTTTAGAGCAAAGTTGAAATGCAGGGTTATATTCCGCTTTAATACCAATGCAGGGAAAATGCAGCATGCATTGCATTAGCATTTAGGTAAATATGAATCGCACAAATGGTAACAGGGTACTGTGATTACTGTGTTAATCCTGGTTCCTTTGCGACTGATAAATCATGTCCAAATGCAGAAAGTAGAGAAAAGAGCTCCAACTAAGATGGTGGACTTATACAGTGCTGCCCATAATTATTCATACCCCTGGAAAATTTTGACTTAAAAAATTTTATGCAACCAACAAGTAATTTTTTGATGGTAAATGACATAGGTGTCTCCCAAAAGATAATAAGACGATGTACAAGAGGCATTATTGTGGAAAATAAGACATTTCTCAGCTTTTATTTACATTTGTGCAAAAAGTGTCCAGTCCAAAATAATTCATACCCTTCTCAATAATCAACAGAAAAGCCTTTATTGGCTATTACAGCAATCAAACACTTCCTATAATTGCAGACCACCTTTATGCATGTCTCCACAGGTATTTTTGCCCATTCATCTTTAGCAATGAGCTCCAAATCTTTCAGGTTGGAGGGTCTTCTTGTCATCACCCTGATCATTAGCTCCCTCCACAGATTCTCAATCGGATTAAAGTCAAGACTCTAGCTGGGCCACTCCAAAAAAAATGTTGTTATCTGCAAACCATTTCTTCAACACTTTTGCTGTGTGTTTTGGGTTATTGTCATTCTGAAATGTACACTGGTGCCCAAGGCCAAGTTTCTCTGCAGACAGCCAGATGTTGTCATTGAGAATCCTCGTTGTAACGATCGGTGTAAAACAGAGAGGATCTGATTACCGGCGATCTGCAGTATCACCGAGAATACAGATATATATCCAATTATTGATGATCTGCAGTATCACCGAGGAGCAGGTGCCAGCAGTAAGGGTTACTGCACAGTAACACGTTCCTTCCACAAGCCTGAGGCTCTCCCGAGGGAGGAGTCAGGCTGAGAGAAAGAAAATACAGAGTGTGAGTGACACCAAGGCAGGGTGTCACTCTACGTCCATGAGCTATCTCTAGGCAGAGGAGATATCTCTCGAGGTCGGACAAGCCGGGTCGGCAACAGACAGACAGATCAGGGACAGAGACAGGAGACAGAAACGGAATCCTAAGACAGGCTGAGTACGGCAACAGAGAATCAGATATAGCGAAGTACCTAATCAGCAATCAGAAGAATAGTCAGGAAAGCAGAAGGTCACAACAAATATACAACAATGCCTAGTCTTGGGTGTGAGCTCCTTGATCATCAACACCCTGGAACTAGTCTAGATAATAACAGGTTGGTAAACTGTATCCTAGTCTTGGGTGTGAGCTCCGTAGTCATCAACACCCTGGAACTAGTCTAGATAATAACACAGATAGATCACAGATTCTGACAAGGTCTGAGTGCTACCACGTAGTGATCACAACGCCAGACACCAGAAAAATGACCAGCACCCAGTATATATACCCCAGCGCTATCCAGCGCCTCCCCTAAGTGCTGGACCAATGAAACCTGAAAGAATCGTCAGCTGATCGGCTGGATCAGCTGACATCCTTCTGACTGCTATAAAGGCTCTGCCTCTTAGCGCGCGCACGCGTCATCCTGACCCCATGTGGACTATCTGTCCCAGCCACACCAGACACATGTTGCAATGTCTCTGTTGACTTGAACGCGGGGCAAGCCGCACCGCTGTCAGAACATGCGGCGGTTTCCCCGCGTTCGGCCATACCGCCGCCCTGTCAACTAGGTATGCGGCGGTTTCTCCGCGTTCCGCCAGGCTAGTGGATGCAGGCCCATGCGCGCGAGTTGTCATGTTGAACGCGGAATCAGCCGCCTTCCTCGCGGCGGCTTTTCCGCGTTTTCTCACACTCGTGTATTGCTCTTCTTCAAGGTGCTGTTTACTGTGATTAGGTTTCCTGGTCTTGTCTGAACCGGCCACCCCCCTCCCCCCCATAGCATTAGGTTCCCACCCTGTTTGACAGTGGGATGGTGTTCTTTGGGTTGAAGGCTTCTCCTTTTTTACACCAAATGAAGGAAACATCATTGTGACCAAACAATGTGTTTTTGTTTTATCTGACCAAAAATTTCATCTGACCAGAACACAGATCAGAATATTCTTCTTTGTGCAGATGAGCATTTGCAAAGGCCAAGCAAGCTTTTTGTGCCTAATCTGGAGAAGTGGCATCCTCCTTGGTCTGCCTCCGTGGAACCCAGCAGTGTGCAGTGTCCACTGGATTGTCTGCTTTGAGACATTGCCACCAGTTGGGCCCAGTCTCACCAGGATGGCCATGGTGGTGATCCTTGTATTCTTTTTCACCTCTCTCACTATCCTCCAGGCCAGCACAGGTGTCACTTTTGGCTTCTGACCACATCCTCTGAGATTTTTCACAGTGCGGAACATCTTTTTTTAATAATACTTTGCACTGTAGCCACTCGAACTTGAAAACATTTAGAAATGGCCTTGTAGCCCTTTCCTGACTTGTGTGCAGCCACAATGCGCAGCCGCAGGTCCTCACTGAGCTCCTTTGTCTTAGCCATGACTGTCCACAAACCAACTGCAAAGAGCTGCTGTTTTTCACCTGTTAAGTTGATTAAAACAGCTGTTTTCAATTAATCAGGGTAATTAGGATGCTTTAGAACAGTTTGGACTATTTGGAAATGTATGCAACTTTGGATTTTCCCACAGACTGTGACAGTTTGTGAAGGGTATGAATAATTTTGGACTGGACACTTTTTGCACAAATGTAAATAAAAGCTGAGAAATGTTTTATTTTCCACAATAATTCCTCTTGTACATCGTCTTATGATCTTTTGGGAGACACCTATGTCATTTTTCATCAAAAAATTACTTGCTGGTTGAATAAATAACTTTAAGACAACATTTTTCAGGGGTATGAATAATTATGGGCAGCACTGTATAAGTCCACTATGTTAGTTGGAGCTCCTTTCTACTTGCTGCATTTGGACACGATTTATCTATCCCAATGGAACCAGAATTAACACAGTAATCACAGTATCCTGTTACCACTTTTGCGATTCATATTTACCTAAATGCCAATGTAGTGCATGCTGCATTTTCCCTGCATTGGTGTGAAGGTCAAGTCAAAACAGCGTAGGAAAACTTCTATAGCAAATGTAGTGCTATGTGATGATCTCGCAATCTAGCATTTTAAACATTTTTACCACGCTTCTTTTCTACTCCATCAGAAATCGAGAAATGCGATCGCACTGTGAAACCTGCCTAGACACAAAATAGTTGGCGTAGCAACACATGAGCGTAGGTAAAATCTTAATTGCAGCACGCTGGCTATCGCGATTTTAAATGGAAAAAAGGCCTTAAGGCTCAGTTGACAGTAGGACATTGTGTTGCATTCCCGCAAAAATGGCACACCGTACGTTATGCGACCTTTAGGCAGCATACAGTGAAGCATACAGTTAATGAAAAGTATGCTTCACTGCCTCTGTGAACACATGCGTATTATTATTATTATTTATTGTATTTATAAAGCGCCAACATATTACGCAGCGCTGGACAATAAATAGGGATACATACATTGCAACAAGGGGTGACAGACAGAGAGGTAGCAAACAGTTATACAACATAGCACAAGGTTATATATACAATCAGGGTATAAAATGCGGTTTACAGAGACCCGGCAAAACAAGTACGAGTTAGTCCATGAAAAGGGTGTAATTGCCGGGGTAGTAAAATTAAGAAGGACACACTAAGGGAGGGGGGAGGCCCTGCCAAGGCTTACAATCTAAAGGATGCGTAGTGCATTGGATCCTAACGCCCCAATGTGAATGCCTAAAATTAGGTATACAATACTTTATAATGAATATATATGGCAGCATGGTGGCATAGTGGTTAGCGCTCTTGCCTTGTAGCACTGGGTCCCCGGTTTGAATCCCAGCCAGGGCACTAACTGTACAGAGCTTTGTGTGTTCTCACCGTGTCTGTGTGGGTTTCCTCCGGACACTCCTGTTTTCTCCCCATCCCAAAAACATACAGATAGGTTAATTGGCTTCCCCTAAATTGGCCCTACACTGCGATACATGCACTACACGATGCATACATAAACATATGACTATGGTAGTCATTAGAATGAGGGCCTGTATATAAATATACAAAACTCCTCGTTAACAGCCCCCAGAACCACAGTCTTGGGGATTGCTCTGACGGTCCCGGAACAACCAAAATTGAAAGAAATAGGCGGCACACCACTGGCTGCAAACGGATGCTTGTATTGTGGAACAGATACTACATGTTAGGGACCATACAAGCCCTTCCTCAGGTGTATAACGTATTATTATATGTTATAGACTGAGGGACAGTTAGGTGACAAGACAATATACTCTGTACAGCGCTGCGGAAGATGTCCTCGCTGTATAAATACTAAATAATAATAATAATATACCAATCAATGTTCTAACCAATACAAATGAATATTTTTCATGTAGCATTCTTCTAGCGGTTATTTTGGAAAGCATCCTGGCTGTTGGAGTTCCAGAAGATACAATCCTTTAGATGCTGGCGGGCTTACAGTACACTGCGGGGCCTTTTCTGGGACAGGCAAGAGTTCTGTGTGTGCATTAACAAGATAATCATTCTCATGGCAGACATCTCACTTCAGCATGTGCTGCTTCGCTTCATGAAGAGTGTCAAGTGCTTCACAGTGGATTCATTGGCTGAAAATCCCCTTTATTTCCTTCTTACATTTCCCAGGACTCGCACATTTTATTGTTCCTCCAAAGAGCAGAGCTGAGCAGAGATGGATCCCTGTTACATATATTTAAGGTACCGATACATCTCCACACCAAGTGCAAATATCTAGGAGGGCGTGGAGATTACGGCCCAACATTTCTAGCTGTAATAAATAAACAGTAGAATCCAAGGGTATGTTCCCTGTCAATCAGTGCAGACCCTACATACAACTCATCTAAAAAAAAAGTCTCCATGGGCCACATTCACTAAAGGTGGCAGGCAGTGCACAGCAATGTTACCATTACTTAAGCAGACTACTTAGTGCAAGTTATGCAGATAGCGTAACCCATGTTGCCCGGGTAACACTCGTGCAGCTAGGGTGTGCTGCGCTCGGAAAGAACAAAAATATAATATAATTAAGGTAAGAAAAGTAATATTGAAATTGTTACAATCTTACCTCCGGGATCCAGCGTTGCAAATGTCTCTCTCGGGAATCCTTTGCGTCCTGGCTCTTCCGGGTTGCCGCAACTCTCGCGTGTGCACCTCTTTCCTTGTCTCCATAGCAACTGTATGACCTCGGTTTGTTTCTGAACTGATTACCATTCTCTTGTACCTACTGTTTGGTCTTGGTCATCTATTTTGCCCACCCTGCATTCAGCTCAAATACCATGCACCCTAAAGACCTGGGTGTAACTGAAGTAGGGTAGGTGTTGTCTCACACCTACCATTCAAGTGGGGACGAACCACACAAGGCTAAAATGGAGGTAGATTGGGGCATTGGAGCTGATTCGTGGGTGAATAGGTTGCCAGGCCTTACAGAAATGAAGTTAATCAGGAACAACTTACTGTGGCTGCTTATTTTGCTTGTAAATGTGCTGAAAGGATATTTGTATTAATTAGGTGATAAATAACTAACATATGATAAGTTTTGTAAATAGAGCCCAATGTCTTTACAGATCGTTTTGGGTGGAAGCTTTAAAATAACCGCTGTACCAAGTCGCTGTTTGGCACTAGGCTAATCAATGTGTTCAGTTTTATGAAACGGAGAGGAGGGTGGATGCGGTAATGGTACTCCAGTAAGTCAGACTGCTTGTCGAGTTGTCTGTGGGCATCGACAGAAACCTGCACACACTTGTCAAAGGTGCCTGAAACAATCTTCAACAATTAATTTGAGCAACCTAATTTGCAACGGGGTAGAGGCATTAATATTTTGGCAGTTGCCGGAAGAAAGTGTCTGGGAAAGCAGTCGATGGTGTACATATACATTATGTTCCAGATTTCTCTCATCTACTTGGATTTTGTGTCCTCCCAGAGACAGGTGTTCAGGCGAGAGATCCACAATAGGACTTGCTGGTTTGTCTGAGAGGTGTGATCAGGTGGGAAATAAAATGCTGATTAGATCAGCCTGGAGCCTTATCTGGGAGAACACAGGCTCTGTGGTGGGCTCACTAACAAAGGTAGTTACAGTATATTCTGATAAAGACTGCTGCTATTGAAAAGGTTTTGTTCAAGACAACCATTAGGCTTGTAGAAAGGTGGTCTCCACTCAACTAAGTTTAGTTAGTAGCCCATCCAGTGGCAATGTTTTTGTTTCTGAATTATTACAGGGATGGCTCTAGGCTCGTGGTGGTCCTGGGGAAAAAAAGAATCAGTGGCCCCTTCGTCCACCAATGTCAATATGGTATCTCATGCATGGTAAATGGCCAAGTCTTTTGCCGACGCCTGCATAGCTGCCCTGTGCTCATGACACAAATGTTAAACTTTTGATTACATTTTCCACTGTGTTTTGGCCCCACCCTCATTGTCTCAGCGTGTGGCGTCCTTTCTCCACACTGCCGGGGGTGGGGCTGATGGGGAGAACCTCCTGGCAACTAGGCTGCAGGCAGTGCCTTTACTAGTGACACATGCAGGTGCTGGATAGAGTTGTCCCGAACGGTTCGGGTGCAAACCTATTCATACGAACGTCGGTGGTTCGCGTCGAAACACAAACTTTATGGCGAGTTTGACCCACCCCTATACTACATCATTGGGATAAACTTTGACCCTCTACATCACAGTCAACAGACACATGACAGCCAATCAGGCTGCACTCCCTCCTGGAGCCCCCCCCCCCCATATAAGGCAGCTGCGTCAGCCATTATCTCACTCGGTGTTGATGCAGTAGTGAGAGAAGGGAGAGGAACCTGCTGCAGAGATAGGGAAAGCTTAGTTAGGCTCTTATAGCTTGCTCCTAGCTGATATTTGTTGTTGAAAAGCACCACAAAAATAGCTCTTTTCAGAGCTAATGTTCTTGTGAAGTATTTTTTTTTTGTGCCACTGACACTGCATTATACAGCCCTGTGTGTCGCAGCTGGCCATTGCTAATTGCTATACTGTGCAGGGCCCAGCACATTCAGTGCCTACCTTTTCACTGCAGCTGTGTGTGTGACAGCTGCACATTTGTAATACCAGTCCGACCATGCATACCTGTTCATGTTCACTGCACCTGCATGACAGCACGCAGTGTTATATAATACCAGTCACTGCATAACTGTTCACTGCACCTAATGTGACAGCTGCACATTTGTACCAATCCAACCGTGCATACCTGTTCATGTTCACTGCACCTGTGTGACAGCATGCAGTGTTATATAATACCAGTCACTGCATAACTGTTCACTGCACCTGTGTGTGACAGCTGCTCATTTGTAATACCAGTCCGACCGTGCATACCTGTTCATATTCACTGCACCTGCGTGACAGCAAGCAGTGTTATATACCAGCAGTCACTGTGTGTGTGACAGCTGTACATTGTATTGTGTAATACCAGTCCGTGCATACCTGTAACTGCACCTGTGACTGACCGCACATTGTATTATATACCAGCAGTCAGAGCATTAATTTTCACTGGACCTGTGTGTGTGACAGCTGCACATTGTATTGTGTAATACCAGTCCGTGCATACCTGTAACTACACCTGTGACCGCACATTGTACTATATACCAGCAGTCACTGCATACCTTTTACTGCACCTGTGTGACTGCACATTGTTGTACCAGCAGTCACTGCAACCTTTTCACTGCACCTGCGTAACCGCACATGGTTGTACCAGCAGTCACTGCAACCTTTTCACTGCACCTGTGTAACCGCAAATCGTTGTACCAGCAGTCACCTTTTCACTGCACCTGTGTAACCGTACATTGTGTTAGTCAAGTCAGTGCAACCTTTCACTTCATTCTCCCCAATATGGACAAAACAACAGGCAGAGGCAGAGCCAGAGGCAGGCCACCCGGCAGGTATGTTCGAAGTCGAGATGGCGTGATTTTGTGCGGCCCTGGACCAAAGTACAGTGTTCAGAAGGCATGTGCCATCAACTCCCAAAATTGCCAGGACGTACTTGACTATTTAACAGAGAACACCTCATCTTCCTCAGCTTCCATACGGAACCGTGACATATCTTCCTCCGCAGCCACCACTGCTACTTCTAGCACCACATCTGGCCCATTATTTTGTGGGGAATTAACTGATTCACAGCCATTCTTGTTACAAGATGACGGCGCTAAGCATGTTACACCACCACCTCATATGTCTGAGTTAGGCGCCACTATGGACCTAAGGTGTGAGGATGATGAAGTACCTGTTGTGCTTCTCACCTTTCCCGTGGTATTGTTCGTGGCTGGAGGGAGGAGGAGAACTTACCTGAGATCACTGAGGAAGAGCAAGATGAGATGGCTAGTACGATGGCATCCGACTTTGTGCAGATGGCGTCTTTCATGCTGTCTAGCCTGTTGAGGGACCCCCATATAAAAAAACTTAAGGGGAATGACCATTACTGGGTGGCAACACTACTAGACCCTCGGTATAAGCACAAAGTGGTGGAGATGTTTCTAAATCACCAGTAGGCAGAAAGGATGCAGCACTTGCAGAACAAGCTGGCAACTATGCTTTACAGTGCGTTTAAGGGTGATGTCACAGCACAACGGAATAAAGGTGCCACTGCCAGTAATCTTCCTCCTCCTCCCATGTCCACGCAGGCAAGGACAGGATGCTCTAGCGATCTCATGGTGATGTCGGACATGCAGACATTTTTTAGTCCTAGCCTTAGCCATTCCGGATCCACCCTCTACTAACGCCTCGACCGGCAGGTAGCCGACTGCCTGGCCTTAAGTGCGGATGTAGATACTCTGAGCAGCAATGAATCCCTGGCCTAATGGGTGCGCAGGCTTGACCTGTGGCCAGAGCTGTTACAATTTGCCATCCAACTTCTGTCTTGCCCTGCCTCAAGCGTCCTGTCAGAAAGGACCTTCAGCGCAGCTGGAGGCATTGTGAGTGAGAAGAGAAGTCGCCTAGGTCACAAAAGTGTTCAGTACCTCACCTTTATCAAAATGAATGAGGCATGAATCCTGGAGGACTACTGCCTGCCCGAAGACTAAGTCAGTGCCCACACACAGCATCTCTGCCTGCACGCCGTGTGACTGCCTTCTCCGTTAACACCAACAGGGTCCAGGACTCCAGGTGGACTCCTGAATCTGCTAGCAGCGGCCGCTATAATAATTTTTATGGTGCATGTACATGCCTGCCTAATTTTTCTGGCTGCACTGCGGCTGCAACAACAAAACAAAAGGCATGTACATGTGTCAATTCCCCTTCGTGATCATTATCTTGCCGCGGTGAAGGGGCTTGCGTATCACAATGAAGCAATGACCAGCTAAATAAGTGTGTTGGGGTTGGGGGGCACACCTGACCTGACAGACCAAATTGGATCAGCTGGACACTCAGTCACTGTTGTTCTGTCAGTCAGCTACCTCAGCTCGACCATATGGGCTTGAAAACCACCATCAACTGCACTCTCGCCATGGTGCGCACCAGTCCAGCACGGCCGTCACTACACAAACAGCTGTTTGCGGTGCGTTACACAGTGAGTTTACTCTGTCAGTGTAAAGCAGTACACTAATTACACTACCTGATTGATGTATACACATGCAAGATGTTTTAAAGCACTTTAGGCCTCCAATTGAGCAATGCAATGTGATTTCTGCCTTTAAACCCTGCTGTGTGTTAAATCCGGATTTTTCCCCAGGTTTTTTTTGCATGTATCGCACTCCCTCATGCCCCCCTACAGGTGTTAGACCCCTTGAAACATCTTTTCCATCACTTTAGTGGCCACAATTAATGTTTGCAGTTTTGAAGTTTCACCTGCCCATTGAAGTCTATAGCGGTTCGAAAGTTTGCATGTTTGCGAACTTTTTTCGTGTGTTCGCGAACCTAAAATCGGAGGTTCGAGACAACTCTAGTTCTGGCATAGCACACAGACGCGGTGTCACTGTGGCCTGCTGCACTGGCATTGATGTGTGCAGTCATAGTAACCAGGTCTTCTCTCAGTGAGTGCATGTGGTTCCCCACCGGGAATGATGGCCCTGTCGACGTGCACAGATGGCACATGGCTTAGGCCGCCCCCCCCTTATTTCATTTAAATGTAACGATAGGTGTCAGCAACCAGAGAGAGAATCTGATTCTTGGCGATCTGCAGTATCCCCAAGAATACAGATATACCCGATTACTGGGGATCTGCAGAATCGCCAATAATCAAATATGTCTAACCTCTAGACACCTGAGTGTGTAAGTGTTTTGGTGCAACAGTAACCTTTGGACCACCGGGGTAGCAGGTGGTCCAATAAGTAGAGAAGATTCTACTGTAGTCAAGGACACCTGGAGAGGGAGTCCCTGACTGATAAGGAGCAGTGTCCCCTCTGTAGAGCAGGGGACTCCTGCGGGAAGGCTGGCCTCCCTGAGGGGGGGTGACAGCCAGAAGGTCAGACAGGCCGGGTCGGCAACAGTGTATCAGATATGCAAGGTACCAAATCAGAGATCAGAAGAATAGTCAAGAAAGCTACAGGTCATAACAGATATCAGAACAAGGCCTAGTCTGAGGTGTGAGGTCCGTGATCTCAACACCCTGGAACTATGCTAGAGAATAACACAGATGATATACAGTATTCCTAGTCTGGGGTGTGAGGGCCGTGATCTCAACACCCTGGAACTATGCTAGAGAATAACACAGATGATATACAGTATTCCTAGTCTGGGGTGTGAGGGCCATGATCTCAACACCCTGGAACTATGCTAGAGAATAACACAGATGATATACAGTATTCCTAGTCTGGGCTGTGAGGGCCGTGATCTCAACACCCTGGAACTATGCTAGAGAATAACACAGATGATATATAGTAACTGGCTAAGTGTGGATTCCCAGGTCCTCCTGGTTCCACCACACTGAAGGATCTGACTAAGGTTTGAGTGCTAACACATAGGCATTCGCAACGCCAGACAACCAGCAACTGAACAGCAGGAGATATATATAGTAAAGCGCCCCACAGCGCCGCCCAGCTCCCATCAACCAATCACTGACTGAGCAGGAATCAGCTGACCTCCCTGATCAGCTGATCTTCCTCCTACAGGTATAAAGAGCTTGTCTTGCAGCGCGCGAGCGTAGCTCTCCACCTGTGTGCACTACTAGGTCCAGACAGCCCAGGCACATGTTGCTGCGGGGAAACCGCCGCACTGGACGCGGAATCCGCCGCCTTACCGTCGGAACATGCGGCGGCCCCCACGCCATCCTTCCCATGTGCACCATTAGTTAGATAACCCAGACGCATGCTGACGCGGACAAACCGCCGCATCAGACGCGGAATCAGCCGCCTTAATGTCAGAACACGCGGCGGCTTTTCCGCTATTCATCACATTAAAGCCCTAGTTCACACTCCCAGAGTTTTCGCTGTTTGTAAAAATGACATAAGGCTCAAAAACCTGCTGGCTTTAACGATTTATTGAACCAGGTTAGTTTCAGTCAGGACTTTAACTAGCTTACCACTAAGGGGTTTTTCCCCTTATGGACCAGAGCAATTTTCACATTTTAGCACTCTTTCCATTCATGTGCAAATAACTTTATCACTACTTATCACAACAAAATTATCTATACCTTGTTTTTTTTGCTACCAATTAGGCTTTCTTTGAGTGGTACATTTTGCTAAGAATTATTTTATTCTAACTTCATTTTAACGGGAATAATAAGACAAAAATGAAAATAATTCTTTATTTCTCAGTTTTTGGCCATTATATTTTTAAAATAAAATTTACTACTCTGGATAAACCCCACACATTTTCTTTGTCAATTTGTCCCAGTTATTACAGCATTTAAAATATGTCCCTAGTACAATGTATGACAACAGTATTTTATTTGACAATAATGGTGTATTTTTTTCCGTTTTGCATCCATCACTAATTACAAGCCCTTATTTGCAAAAATAACTGTAATATACCCTCATGACATACATATTAAAAAAAAAGTTGAGTCTCAAAGGTAATGTTTTATGTTTTTTTTTTTTATATTTTTTATTTTAGTAACTATAGGAGAGTGGGGGAGGTAAGGACTTAATTTTAATGGGGGATTTATTTTTAATGTATTATGGTATTATTCCTGTGTATCGTGATCAGTGCACAGGAAGTAATGTGTGTATGCTTTCACTTGACCTTTATCAATGAAGTCGGTGATCATTGATCACAGGAACTTTGATCGGTGAATGGAAACTGTGTTTCCATTCACTGATTAGTGTACTAATGGGCGACAATGAGAATGCACGCTTGAGCACGCGTGGGCGGCAGGCGATTGCAGCGAGGTATGTATATATACGCCCCTGGGACTTTAAATGAAGTCCTACGGGGCGTAGATATACTGCCTCCTGACCAACAACTAATGAATCCCCTTTTTCCCTATTCTGAAACTCTGTTTGAATTCAGTAACTTGTCTATACTACGTCTAGTCGCCTAAATACATTGAGCCCATTGTTGCCATGGGATTGGCTGATTAGCTATTTATGTTAACAAGCGATTGAACAGGTGTGCCTAATAAAGTGACCAGTGAGTGTATAAACACAAAGAAACAAATGTGTGGAGGGACAGATAACTTTTGAAAATCAGTGTAATATACAAGCTGTAACCTAATTTTAGCTGAAGGACACTTCATTCATTCATATTCTGTTATCCAGAAGATGTTTTATTTACTGTTTGGTATTTTGTTTTTTCTTTGCTTAGTTGGCTGCTGCTTCTCAGTAATCCTTTGTATGTTCAGAGCTTGTGTTTGCAAACAGTACACAGTTTAAGCATCACCCTCTTGATACTTGCTGGCGCTTTATTAACATATTACCCTTTCACAGTGTCATCTGTAAAAACAGGAGCCATGCTTTACCCTGACATCCATTCAGAGCCAACAATAAATACAATTACATTTTCTTGTCTGTTCTGATTTCAGCTTGGGCCGTGTACATCTTTCCAGGTGCAGTAAATTGATGTTGCTACAAGCTATCAAGGAATACCCACAGAGACTCGCAGAGACATTTCAAAGTTTTGTTAAGCAGCTGTGTGCTTGTAATTGATTTTTTATGCAATTTAAAACAGATGTGAATAAGGGGAAAGCTGGATAGAATAAGATAGGGTAGGGTAGGGTAGGATAGGAGGCTGATAGTCGAGTGTATTTCAGTAACTCCCACCAAATACTCATTTGAAGTCTTCTATGTGTGGTCATTATTATTATTTATCGGATTTATATAGCGCCAACAAATTATGCAGCGCTGTACAATAAATAAGATTACAGACAATAACAGGGGTGACAGACAACACAATACAGGAAATAAGCAATAAGATACACAATGCCAGATCATACACTGGAGTAGTCCCAATAATACAAGTGCATATTATTCTGTGGGTAGAGTGCACAATCAAGTATGATACACAAGAGGAGAGAGGGCTGTGCCAGAGGCTTACAATATAGGTGTGTGTGTGGGGGGGTTGCCACGGCTGCATCGGGAGGTTCTCAGCACAGAGAGTTAGGGCAGCAGTGAGGTGGGGTAGGCCTCCTTGAAGATGTGAGTTTTGAGGGCTTGTTTGAAGGCGTTGATGGAGGGGGCAAGCCTGATGGGCAGTGGGAGAGTTTTCCACAGTATGGGGGCAGCGCTAGTAAAGTCCTGTAGTTGTGCATTGGAGTGCGAGATGGGTTGGGTGGTTAGGAGAAGGTTGTTGGAGGAGCGAAGTGGGAAGCCAGGTGTGTCTCTGCTGACCAGGTCAGAGATGTATTATGAAAGAGAACAGAGGCGCCAAAAGGATAAAAACAATATTTAAAAGTTTTAAAATTATTGCCTAGGAGGCAGTGGTGGACTCACCTCCAACAAGCAGACACAACAACTGCGTATTCACAAAAAGGGACATTTATTGGTATATCAATAAATGTCCCTTTTTGTGAATACACAGTTGTTGTGTCTGCTTGTAGGAGGTGAGTCCACCACTGCCTCCTAGGCAATAATTTTAAAACTTTTAAATATTGTTTTTATCCTTTTGGCGCCTCTGTTCTCTTTCATAATACTGATTGTATCCACCTTTGGTGGAGGGGGATACCCCTTCTTGTTTTTCAAGCCTACAGAGAGCGACTTCTTAATCCTGAGTGGGGACAGGCTAATCTCCTCACCTGCCTATACAGTGGTTGCCTGGAGGTAACCCTGGTTTGTGAGTATACAATTCATACTCTTTCTAATTATCCAATTAACTTGACATACTACACCATATCGGGCTCTCGGTTCTTCTCTTTTTTCCAGGTCAGAGATGTAGGTCAGGCAGGACTTGTTTATAGATTTGTAGGCCAAACATAGGATCTTGAATCTGATTCTATAGCGGATTGGGAGACAGTGAAGGGATTGTGGAGTCGAGGAGACAGAATGGTGGGAGGAGTAGATTAGTCTGGCTGCTGCATTCATTACTGAAAATTGTGGCACTACAAGAGATACTGTTGCATTTTAGTAAAATTTAGTACATTGTTTAGGTTGAAATTAAATACAGTGTGTTATGTTAATCTTGGCCAAGATTTGAACTTTGGTTAAAAGTACTGCAAGCTACTACTAGACCAACATGCTGCCTCAAATAAACCATCCTACCTGCTGTGTGATCGTTTCCCAGGGTCCGTGTATCAGTCGAGGTTTATAGCAGTCATGTACTCTATTCCATATTTCCTCCAATTTCAGAGGCTTTCCATCTACATGTAACAAACAAAAGAAAAGTGAACATGAAAACCTTTGAACACTGACAACACACAACAGGCAATACTAAGGTTTAAAAGAGCCTTGCATTGACCTATCCTGAAACCTGCCAAACAAAAATACATAAAATCCCAACTGGCTGGTTGCAACGCTCATACTGTGGCTTCACTAGTTTCTGAGTCACACAACTCATACAAACAGGCAGTCAGATTAGGTCAGTGGCACAGGTTATGAACCCATTAGCAGCTGCAAGGCCGTTTTTTTTTTTATTTTGATGCTGGGTAAGTGTGTCTTCCCCATCCTGGCAGGGTGTGCAGTGCGGCGCAGGAAGCTGTCATATTTACCTATCCCGATGGCTGGAAGGCGTTTCCTCTCCTCCACCGGCGGAACTGCAATGCCGACAACCTTTTTGGAATTCTGATCACTTGGTATGACGTGATTGTGACCCAGGGGATGGTGTCAGCGGTGCAGCACCGCCCGGTGGTGGAAGAGGGGAAGAGTCTAACCGAACGGGATGGCAGGAGTGCAGCATCGTCGTGGATAAAAAGGCCGATCCAGCCGCCCGAACCGGTAAATATAAAGGAGCTATCTGTGCCGCTCTGCATTAGGCAACTAAACGGCATATGTTGTTTGAACACACCCTGGCACGCATTATCTATCTTGGCTGCTAATAGGTTTAGCTCAGGAAACATATATTCCTGTTCACCAATTAGTGCTGCATCAGATAGTGGCAGAAATGTGCACAGGAGCAAGCCCAATCCTGCACAGCACTGCTTCTGCTACAAGACGTATATCTACTGACTCGTGGCTTAGATGAAGTCACAGAGCACTGTAGTGGTGGATAAAGTGGTTAATAGTTATGCAGCTTTTTCTTGCTAATAATGTTTTTGAGCTTGAAAACATCAATATGCCAGTGGATGGAGCAGGTGGACAGAATGACGTGGCCACTACACAAAGACCTATTTCCATCTGGCTTAGAGTGGTCCTGTTTTCGAAAGCAGGAATACCTGGTTAGCCTTCACCAAACCTGAGCATTGCCATTCAGGCCAAATACATCCACAGCACATTCTCCCATTATCCTTGTGGCTTATCCAGGTGTTGATTAGCAGATAGTGGTTTCCACCATGCAACATGCCATGCAGTACATTGTTGTTCCATGTTCTCCTGAAGAAAGGCTGATGAACGTTGACATTTGCCAATAAAAGAGAGCAGTTTAGTTCCTTAAGGGTAGTCTGAACTCATTCATGAAATTGGAAGCTCTGCTGTCAGCGTGACAGCAGTGCCCAAGTCGGAGCAGCCCAAGTATGGCTGCACTCAGATGTGACTTGATGTGATGGACAACCCTTCACTGGCAGACCCGTGCTAAATGCTGGTAAGCGTAAAGCCAGTGCAAGGGAGAAGTTGGCAGACATGAAATCACTGCCTGTAGCTGTGTAACGATTGGTGTCAGCACGCAGAGAGAATCTGATAATTGGTGATCTGCAGTATCACCAAGAATGCAGATATACACCCGATTATTGATGATCTGCAGTACCACCGATAATCAGATATATTGCTAACCTCTGGACACCTATGGTATGCGAGTGTTTGGTGTAACAGTAATACTTTGAGTAATGCACCTGCTGAGCAGGTGATCAGAAGCAGACTGGAGTACTGCTTATGCTGACACAGGAACCTTCCAACAGCCTGAGATTCTCCAAGGGGTGGAGTCAGGCTGAAGGTAGGAGGAACCTGCGCAGGAGTGACACCAGAAGGGTGGATGTCACTAGCAGGTCAGGAGACTCTCTCTTAAGAGAGAGAGATAGTTCCCAAGGTAGTAACAGATATCAAACAATGCCTAGTCTTGGTGTGAGGTCCGTGGTCTCTACACCCTGGAACTAGTCTGATGCATAACACAATGATAACACAAAGTCCCTAGTCTGGTGTGAGGTCCGTAGTCTCGACACCCCGGAACTAGTCTGAAGTATAACACAAATAATAATACAGTTCCCTAGTCTTGGGCGTGAGGTCCTTGGTCTCTACGCCCTGGAACTAGTCTGGAGCATAACACAAATGATAATATAGTTCCCTAGTCTTGGGCGTGAGGTCCTTGGTCTCTACACCCTGGAACTAGTCTGGAGTATAACACAAATGATAATACAGTTCCCTAGTCTTGGGCGTGAGGTCCTTGGTCTCTACGCCCTGGAACTAGTCTGGAGTATAACACAAATGATACACAGTTCCCTAATCTTGGGTGTGAGGTCCTTGGTCTCTACACCCTGGAACTAGTCTATAACATAACATAACATTGACATGCGAGAGTATTCTAGCTCAGTGTGAATTCCCAGGTCCGTCCTGGTTCTAACACACTGTGGGATCTGACTATGGTCTGAATGCTTCCACGTAAGTGTTTGCAATGGCAGACAACCAGCAACTGGCAAGCAAGCTGTATAAATAGCTGCTGGAGTCTGCCGCCCCGCCCAAGCCACTCAGCCAATCATGAGTCCAGCAGGAATCAGCTGATGCTCCTGATCAGCTGACACTTCCCCTGCTGGTATAAAGGTCCTGACCTCTGGGCCGCGCGCGCATAGTTCTCCATCTGCCCATGAACTAACAGAACCAGCCACAACACCCGCACGCCTCCGCGTACAAACCACCGCGTTGGACGTGGAAACAGCCGCCTTGCTGTTAGTACCCGCGGCGGCTTTTACGCGTTCTCACGTGGTGCCAGGCGCACGTCTCCGCATGCCAGCCGCTGTGCTGGACGCGGATTCAGCCGTCCTGCCGTTAGTACACGCAGCGGCTTTTCCGCATTTCCTCACAGTACAACCCCCCCCCCCGAGGAGTGGACTCCGGACACTCAAGCCGAGAATCAATATCTTTTTGTATCCTCCAATGACTAACCATCATGGGGAGGGAGGGAGCGGAACCCACGTGCACCGCCAGTTTAGGCAAGGACACAGGGAATGAAGTCTTGTCAGCCTGTTTTTTCAGTGGTAAAATGACTTTGGGCCCAAAACCCCTATCTGAAGCGTCTGCTTTGGAGCTTTTGCTATCCGATTTATACCTGCGGGTTAACCGTGAGGAAACGGATCCGTTAGAAGACTCTGTACACTGTCCTGCCTTTCCTCCGACCTGTACCTTGGTATTACCCACATCAACTCTCCTCAAACAGCGCTCATGACAATGGGCTGACCAGTCCAGTAGCTGTCCTGAAGCCCAGTCGATCCGCGGAGAGTGAAGCTGTAACCAGGGCATACCGAGAACGACAGGGGAGCTTTTCATTGGCAGGACCAGGAACCGTAACCTCTTTTCATGCAATTCCCCTAAACGACAAGACAGTAGGGGAGTTTGGGAAAGGGACTGAGCGCTCTGCAATGGAGAGTCATCTACTGCAGTGACCGAAATCTGCCGGTCGGGTGCAGACAAAGGTATTCCCAAACTTTTAGCAAAATCGTAATCCATGAGATTCGCTGCTGAACCCGAGTCCACCATGGCCTTTGCGGACCCTGTCCAACCCTCCCACGTAACCGAACAGGGAAGGAACAACCGACCATCGTTCAGAGACGAAACCTGCTCACCTATGGTATTGATTACTCCCAGGCGATAGCATTTGTCTGGCCTAGTAGAACCAGATAAAGCGTTTCTCTTTGGCCTCCTGTGACTCTTCTTCCCCAGACTCAGCCCTGTATACCCAATTTGCATTGGTTCGGCTGGGGGTGAGGGAGACCGAGAAGAGCCGTGTAAGATAGTTCTTCCAGTATCTCTACTTCGAATCTGTCTCTGGTATCGCAAACGGCGATCTATCAGTATGGCCAAAGAAATTGCCTGGTCCACAGATTCAGGCTCAGGATATCCAATCATCACATCGTGAATTTCATTTGATAATCCTGCTATAAAACAATCTAACAAGGCATAATCTCCCCATCTCGCTGAAGCAGACCACTTCCTAAACTCAGCGGCGTAAACCTCTACTGATTTACGACACTGTCTGAGCAATTTAAGGAAGCCGCTCAGCAGTGGAAGCGATGTCTGGATCGTCATAAATTATGGTCATCGCTTTAAAAAATTCCTCAACTGAAGTCAGGGCCCCATCCCCAGGTTGAAGGCCATATGCCCAGGTCTGAGAATCCCCCGTCAACAGTGTCTTAATGAAGGTAATTCTCTGTGCGACAGTACCTGAAGAATTAGGTCTTAACTCAAAGTAAGACAACACTCGATTTTTAAAGTTTCGAAAGTCAGATCTGAGACCAGAAAACTTCTCAGGCACAGGCATACGCAAGTCTGTAACAAGAGGGGATCGCACTATGTTTATAGCAGACTGAAGTTCCTGAATAGCCCCAAATATCTGACTGATCTGGTTCTGCTGGTTCAGAGCTATCCCGGAAAGCTGGTTTACTGCGTTAGTCAGGACTTCAACATGTCTATATAGTGCGTCCATTTGGGTTGGGTCTGCCATTCTGTAACGATTGGTGTCAGCACGCAGAGAGAATCTGATTATTGGTGATCTGCAGTATCACCAAGAATGCAGATATACACCCGATTATTGATGATCTGCAGTATCACCGATAATCAGATATATTGCTAACCTCTGGACACCTATGGTATGTGAGTGTTTGGTGTAACAGTAATACTTTGAGTAATGCACCTGCTGAGCAGGTGATCAGAAGCAGACTGGAGTACTGCTTATGCTGACACAGGAACCTTCCAACAGCCTGAGATTCTCCAAGGGGTGGAGTCAGGCTGAAGGTAGGAGGAACCTGCGCAGGAGTGACACCAGAAGGGTGGATGTCACTAGCAGGTCAGGAGACTATCTCTTAAGGGCTCTTTCACATTTAGGTCAGATTTTCTGCGTTTCAACGCAAAGGGTAAAGTTTGCGTTACCCAAGGTGAAATGAAAGTCCATAGACTTTCATTTTAGATTTCACATATAACGCTGCGTTTTTGTGCGTTGCGTTACACTGCACCCAGGCGCAGTTTTTCGGCCGACGCTAGCTTTATGCGTTACAATGTTAGTCAATGTAAAACGCACACTATGTGCGTTTTTAATCCGTTAACGCAGGCAATCAGTCCCAGAATGCAACAGAGGAACAATGTAGAAAGTTGACTACTAAAAGAAAAAAAATTACCTGCGTTTTTCTATGTGCAGTAACGCATTGAAAACGGATTAAAAACGCACACTCACAGCAGTGCAACGCATATCAAAACGCAGTAAAAGGCATACAACAAAACGTATGCTTTGAGCGTTCTCCAACGCAAGCTCTGATGTGAAAGAGCCCTAAGGGAGAGAGATAGTTCCCAAGGTAGTAACAGATATCAAACAATGCCTAGTCTTGGTGTGAGGTCCGTGGTCTCTACACCCTGGAACTAGTCTGATGCATAACACAATGATAACACAGAGTCCCTAGTCTGGTGTGAGGTCCATAGTCTCGACACCCCGGAACTAGTCTGAAGTATAACACAAATGATAATACAGTTCCCTAGTCTTGGGCGTGAGGTCCTTGGTCTCTACACCCTAGAACTAGTCTGGAGTATAACACAAATGATAATACAGTTCCCTAGTCTTGGGCGTGAGGTCCTTGGTCTCTACGCCCTGGAACTAGTCTGGAGTATAACACAAATGATACACAGTTCCCTAATCTTGGGTGTGAGGTCCTTGGTCTCTACACCCTGGAACTAGTCTATAACATAACATAACATTGACATGCGAGAGTATTCTAGCTCAGTGTGAATTCCCAGGTCCGTCCTGGTTCTAACACACTGTGGGATCTGACTATGGTCTGAATGCTTCCACCTAAGTGTTTACAATGGCAGACAACCAGCAACTGGCAAGCAAGCTGCATAAATAGCTGCTGGAGTCTGCCACCCGCCCAAGCCACTCAGCCAATCATGCGTCCAGCAGGAATCAGCTGATCCTACTGATCAGCTGACACTTCCCCTGCTGGTATAAAGGTCCTGACCTCTGGGCCGCGCGCGCGTAGTTCTCCATCTGCCCATGAACTAACAGAACCAGCCACAACACCCGCACGCCTCCGCGTACAAACCACCGCGTTGGACGCGGAAACAGCCGCCTTGCTGTCAGTAACCGCGGCGACTTTTCCGCGTTCTCTCGTGGTGCCAGGCGCACGTCTCCGCATGCCAGCCGCTGTGCTGGACGCGGATTCAGCCGTCCTGCCGTTAGTACACGCAGCGGCTTTTCCGCGTTTCCTCACAAGCTGCCTCTGAAAAACAGGTCTTGGGATTATTTCACTGCACTACATAAAATCCGGGTGTGTTTGGGTAAAGCGGGATTGTCAGCCATAAAACCAAATTCCATTTATCCACTGCTCTGTGTTTATTGTGTAGTCTACATCCTGACCCTGCATTGCAAGCATTCCAATGTAATCATAAATGTGTCTGTAATGAATCCTATCTCAGTTAGCCTGGCTCTATTCTGGTACATTGCCGAGAAGAGGGAAGCTTGTAATTTTCCCTCCCATATTCCTGCTCCTTGCTGACTGGCTGAGGGCATTTCAGTGTGACAGGAGGCTGAGAAGGGAAATACACCTCACCCCTCTGCAGAAGCTGCTGAAATATGATCTATGCTGTGCTCACATGTGTTTACAAAGCAAGCTAAATGTGACAATGGATACACCATTTCAGGCAGGAGAAAAAAAAACAGTAAGGGAGGAAATTACATCAGGATTGGCTTCAGTCAGAGGCAGTAAATGTGGAAAATGCCTGGAATAGTTTTCTCTTTATTAAAATTCACTGCAATAAAAACAGTACAATACATATGTTATGTAAGTAGAGCAAGTATGTATCTACTTATATACTGTATGTGTTTTTTTTCTGGGATAGTTTGGCTGTCCCTGCTGCTTCTACAATGTAAATAGGTACCCATACTTTTTAAATGAAAACAGAAGTCAGAAGCGCTGTAAATTAAAACAAAGGTTCAGGAATACAAATCATGGTTTGTCTTGGAAACTTAATGCACCACATAATGTTTCAACAAACAAACAGTTGAAGTGTTGACTGTGCAACTATTAGCATAGTTGATTTACTCACAGTAGAAATAGATAAATGATTCAAAGCAACAGCACAACACAATCTGCAACCTGCATCAGATGTACAGTGCAGATTCCTTCCTATTGAAAGGACATTATTATGATGAAACTGAGGCCAATCACAGTTCACTGTGTCTCCCACACTGCTATAATGTCACACCATATTGCGTATCCTATTATCAGGCTTGCAGAACATTAAACTCATTAGTACTTAATAATTCTGCCACACTGTAGGAAATGATACCACTGGAGTGATACCATTTACGTTTACCCAAAGCCACCATGGTCTGAGGTCTGACAGGGAAAATGACAACAGCCGTGGATAACCTGATCTTATTCCCACTGTAACAACTTGTCTAATGTTATCCATTATGCCATCCATCGGTTAAAAAAACAAACAAAAACATTAAACCATCTGCTTAATATAGTGTAGGCTCTCCCCTGTGCCTTCCAATGCTGGACCTCATATGGTATCCCATAGTAAGTCCTTTAAATTGAGAAGTGTAGCTCAAATGGCCGTAGTGGGCATGTTTAATGTATAAGTGAATAAGGGTTAACATGGGCACTCTGACTTGTACGCAGATATTTAGTCCAATCTAGTCCCATAAGCAGCAAGCTAAAGAGGAACTGTGTTTTCTATCACCTTTTTCTCATGGTTAGCATTTAAGGAAACCTGAACTGACCTGAAAATGTAATTTCTGAACTTACCTAGGGCTTCCTCCGACCCCCTTAGCCTCACAGGTCCCCCTTTCTTTAGCTGGCAGCTCCATTAACTGCGCAACCCAGCCAGGAGTCCTGCACAACTGTGCCTGTCTTAAATACATTTAGGTCACCGGGAACGTTGTGCACATGCCAGTTCTCAAAAGAGTGAACCGCTTCGGTGAGATAATAGAGGGGACCCAGAGAATGCCAAGGGACCTCAGGGACTATGGGGGCTGGAGGAAGCCCCAGGTAAGTTCAGAAACTCATTTTTCAGGTCAGCTCAGTTTTTCATCAATCGTCTTCTGTGGGATCAGGCCAGATAGGCTAACATTCGCTTCCCACACACATCAGTGAAACTTGGTAAGCTGTAAACCTGATGCTGTTTCTCCACTTGCTCTTCCTTGGACCAGCTTTGAAAGGTACTAACCACTGCATTCTAGGAACTCTCCACAAGAACTGCCAGTTTAGTGATGCTCTAAACTAGTCACCTATTCATAACAATTTGGCCCTTGCTGCTCAAAGTCTTATGCTTACCCATTTTTCCTACTTTTAACATATCATCTTGAACAGGCCCGGATTTACCTCACAGGAGCTTATAGACACAAATGTCATGGCACCTTAGATTTCACCCTCCATAAACCTACAAACACCCAGCGAGCTGTACTGCAAGTTTACTGGCTAGACCAGCTGTCACTTCTCCCTTACTTCTCTTGCCTGTCATAGGTAGTTACAGGTGCCCTTTAGTATTAGATAGCCAAAGGTACACTTAGTATTAAGTAGCTAGAGGTGCCCAACTAAAGGGAGATCTGGTCAGTGGAATGCCGAGACTCTGGTAAGTAACCTCTCATTTATACTCTGTTAGGGACTCTGCATAGGTAAGGCAAGATGGAGGCACTAATGGAGAGGAGTGAGCCACCTTTACATCCCCAGGCACCTGTAGGCACGTGCCTACAGTGCCTTATGGTAAATTCGGCCCTGATCTACAATAACTGCCTGCTCAGTTGCTGCCTTGTATATCCCCTTTCCACAGATGCAATTGTAATGAAATAGTTAATGCAACTTGCATCAGCTTGCAGTGACTGTTATAGTTGATAAGTTTACATAACCTGACGGAATTTGTGACATACTAGTTTTTGTTTTTTGGGGGAAAATATGATTGATCAAGATGTTCTCTTCCATTCATATTTAGTGGTTGGTCAAAGCCATTTATTATCACACAATTGTGTTTTTTCAGCAACTTAATGACAAGTGGAAGCACCCAAAGGGCCTTGATAAAAGGTTTACATACCCCTTTGCCACGGCAGAACCGTTAGAATCACAATTGTGATTGTTCACTGCTTGTCGACTGTGCCACGGAGAAAGCTTCATTGTAAATGAGAATTGTTTTTTCTTTCTCTTCTCTGATAGCTGCACTTAACATACCAAAGGGCAGATGCTAGAAATCTCTGGGATAGTTCACACACCTGGCCTTAGCATCTAAGTGTAGCACTAAAGGCAAAGAAAGAAAGAAGGAAGCCACCAGCCACATGGGCCCAGCTTTTTGTCTCAAAAGCTCTAGGAGGTACTGAGCTGTGCACACTGGTTTTTATAAGGAACCTGCCTGTGAATGTTGATGTTTGTGCCGAGACCCAGGCGGATTCCGCCGCTTCCGGGTCTCGCCGCTTGTTCCCCGCTGATGACGTGCAGGCTGGGACACAGGCCGCACATTCTGATAGGCGGAGGGTGCGTTCTCAGTACGCCCTCCGCAAAGGTAAACAATAATCAGCTGACTGCGGTCAGCTGACTGCTCTAGCGTCAGCTGACTGTGCGGCTGACACTTGGCAGGTGCGTCTGCTGTGAATGGATGTGCGGAGTGAGGCTGGCCACTGATTGGATGGAAGTATTTAAAAGTGCAGAGTGCTCCCAGTCATCGCCCGTAATAAGCAAAGCTGTGGCTAGTTGCTGGGTGCGCACTCACAGTGTCTGAACTAATGGAATTGTCTTTGGCTTGTATTTGACCATTCTTTTCTGCTGCTTACTAACCCTTGCTTGTTATCTGGATACTCTTGTCTGCTGCCTGGACCAACCTCTGCTTGTTACCTGGATACTCTTGCCTGCTGCCTGGACTGACCCTTTCTTGCATTCCTGGATAGTCTTGCATATTACCTGGACTGTCCCCCTTGCCTGTTGCTTGGATAATCTTGCATGCTGACATTGCATGAACTCTCTCACTTGCTACTTGGATCATCCACTGCCTGTTCCCTGAACCATCTGTCATTACTGGCAATCGACACTGAGGGCCTCATCCTCCTAAAATAAAAGGTACTAATCCTGTGTGATACTTATGAACTATTGAACTGTGCTATACTTGCCTCAGTGGGGTTCTGGTGGGTTAATATTCTCTCTACTTCAGTCTGTATGCCTTGCACGTTAAGACCTGGTGGTAACCGTAGTCGGGGGACAAAGTGTCCTGTTCACGCGGGGGCTTGTCTATAGATAAAGACCGTGGGCTGGGCTCAGAGCCGTGGCACTAGATTGGGGCATAGAGACTGATTGGGGACATAACCTGTCAAGTCTTACAGTTTTACAATGAAGCAATTTCATATTTGATCACTTTCCAACTAAACCCTAACTCCAGTCCCTATAGAAAATATATTACTAAATTCCATCATGTGGATGTGGCCGTCATGTGGACATCTTGCACGACTGGGTAAAATACAGACAAACCTGGTTGTTAAATATTAGGTTAATACTTCATACAAGGAAATTGATGTTTGGTATTAAAATGTTTCAGATTATTCATGGGTCATGAATATGCTATTATTGTATGCAGGCGATGCCTAAAATATGGTGAATACTACATTCATGACCAACTTTGCCCTTTGAAATGTGGCACAGAGGAGTAGGACTCCCATTCCCGCCTCCAAGGCAGATTCTTCAAAAGGACAGGCCTGGAGGTAAACTTAAACGCCCAATTTCCATTAAACAGACAATTTCTGGAGTCCCGTGGAGGAAGACTTCCAAATACATGGACTTTTGCTAAGGACTTTACATTTCCACAAACTGGACTCAAACTTCTTTCAAAACCTAAGTATTTGTTTCCCCATTTTCTCCCTTTTATTTAAATACTGTTTGCTCCTGTTTTCATATTTGTCAGTTATAACATTTTTTTCTGTAGCTATTACTTGTATTGCAAAGTTTTAATAAAATTACATAAAGTCTCTTACGGCTGTTACCTGTTTCTGACTACCCCAGAACTAACCTTGCCTCTCTGGAGAGACACTACCCAGAGGACTGTATCATTTTAGTAGCAATAGGTTGTGTTCACCATTTCTTTCTGCAGGCTTAGAATAGTCAGAAGGGACCTTTCCCCTTATAGTTGAAAGGTGGTGGCAGCTTAACCGTAAAAGTGTACATAGTAAATTGTTGGTGTTTTCACTTATTCCCTCCTGGCTTGTCTGTTTGCCCAATTCCAGCTACTTCGGCCCATCAGTTGCATCCATGAGATTAGATGGTCTGTGGACTGAAGCAGATTGAGAGGCACTAAGTAGTCTGTCCAGTAGAGGGTATGTGACACTATTATTATTTTTATGTATATAGCGCCAATAAGCCCTTGAAGTTTTGGCCTGGTAATATACACAAATTCATTGGATATTAAGGGTATTTGTCTACACCTGCAACTTGTCTGCTTGTAATTACAGTAGTCTGTGTATAAAAGTCATGAGATTCTGGCATCTTGACTGTCACCAGCAAGTTTCAGCCAAATCAAAAGAGCGGACTTCCAAAAGAGTTAATAATTCCAATCATCACTGTTCAAACTCTCATAAAGAAGTAGTAATTGAGGTGTTGTATTGACACCAAGCTATGGTCAGGTAGACCAACAAAGAAATGTAGCCAGAACTCCCCGGCGTATTGTCTGGGATACAAAGAAAAAGCCACAAATAACTTCCCTGAATGCCCAGGCTTCTTCACAGAAAGTGTTCTGGAAGATTCATGGTGCAAAAGGAGGAGGCACTTGAAGAGAAGTGGTCTGCACGGTTGAGTTGCCAGAAGAAAGTCATTACTGTGCCAGTCACAAAATAGTCCACTAAAAATTTGCAAAACTGGGCCTAGACAAGCATCAAAACTAGTGGCAAAAAGTCTGTAGTGAGACCAAAATTGAACTTTATGGTCACAAAGATAGGAATAGATTTTGGAGAGGAGTCAGCAATACCAATTATGAAAAGTACATCATCTCTACTGTGAAGCATGGAGGTTTTTGAGGGGGATAAGGTTTGAGTTACAGTGGCAAAAGATATTTGGTCACAGTTTAATTTAGAATAATAAAAAAAAAATGTGAAACACACCAGAAGTGTGCTGAAAATTTATCTGAGGCTCTTCGGCCACAGAGCTTTGAAACACTTTAGAAAAAGACAAAGAAGGGGGGCTTACTTTCAGTGCACTGAAGATTTATGGTAGGTGGTGAGCGGCTTAGGTGCTGCCGTTGACACCTGCCGATCCTGCAGGGGGAGATAAAGCTTTACATTAAATATTAGGCCCAGATATTGTGCAAGCCTGATGCAATTGGCCCAGATTTCTCTCTGACTTTCTTGTTTGAATTGCCTCATGTGTAGCCACTCACATGAACAAGTATAATGACATTTTCAGCCGCCTGCTATTCTCTTCCACTGAGTATCAACCATAACAAAGAAGGACCTAGAACTGTTTCAGTCAGACTGCCTGGCTGCATTGTGTGACTTCCAGATGCCTTTAATTAAATGTACGTAGAAACATTACTGTTGTGCATCTTCCACAGGGAGTCTGGTTGGTGACACTGTAAAGGTGTAAGGTGGGACGCAGCAGGCAGGCTAGCTCAGCTGTGCGATCTCCTCACACACAGAGGAAACAATTGCCGCGCTGTACAGTAAGGGGAGCTGTTGGCACATAATAGACAAACGCTGGAACTTATTCCCGGCATCCACACCGTCCAGGCCTAGATACAAGCAGTCATGTTTCAACACCTCTGACTCCCAGATGCTGACAAGCTAAACAAGTTGTTTTGTCTCTGGAAGCTTTTCAGTCGTGATTAACTGCTTACAGCGAATACTAATTATATGAAAGACTCCCAAGTTCATAGAATTAGAGTTGGAGAGATTGTTCATATTCTATCATGCTTGTAGCGATTTTAGTATTTTTTTTTTTGCTCTGGTTTAGTATATATTTAAGGTCTTTATGAGGCCATTGCTTTTTTTCGCTCTAAAACTGTCTTCATTAGTTCTTATGATTTGCACAGCTGAAAATCAGAGAGAACACTGCTGTAACAGCATTGCAATGTTTATATTGTGATATGATACTGTGATTAGTGTGATGTTCCTGTAGAGGTAAATCTGACCTTACGAGAGCCCTCCGTTTAGAATAATACTAGTTAAAGCTTCAGATTAGCCAAGTAAGAGAAGCATCTTGCATTGACAGATATCTCAACACATTTTAGTAGTAATAAACTAGCCTTATACCTATACTGTCTGGTTATGGATCAGTTCACAAGATTACAGTTTCCTTGTTCTTAATAAGAGGACCACATCTCTTCTGCAGGAGAAAAGGAAAACAGAGAAAGCCTCCCTGTTTGTATTTAGAAATAACAGCCTGTCTTATTTTCCCTTGTCTGGAAGTAATGAGCCACTGTAATTTGAGCTGTGATATATCTGATCTGTGCCGTTCAGACAGGCTACATGTAAACACAGGAGTTAAACGCTTTCTGTGCTCCCAGGAAACCAGGAAGTAACTACACTGCAGCATCTCTGAATGAGCTGTATCAGCTGTAACAAGGAAATGTTTTCTGCATAACTCGTGGTTTATGACCAATACAGCACCACGCAGCAATTATAAAGTGACAGTAGGAGTGAGGCTTACGTGACCCAGGAAGAGGATGAAACAGCGTGGTGTCCAATGCAGCAGAAAGGCCCCCGGTAGACTACTCGAGTAGTCTACCGGGGGCCTCTCTACTGCATTGGACACCACGCTGTTTCATCCTCTTCCCGGGTCACGTAAGCCTCACTCCTACTGCCACTTTATAATTGCTGCGGTGGTCTCAGCATCAATTCACAGTTTTATTCAGCATCCATGGTTATTTAGGGGCTGATCATTTATGGCATGTTTGCACTTTATTACACTGAACACTGTTGTTGATATGAAATGTTTGTACTATCTATGTTTTTTCCTTTATTAATGAATTAGACTTCTATTCACTTTGATCACGCATGCACTTTATTTGAGAATTGGCCTTCAGAACCCGGGTTCTATCCCTGTGGTAGCTCTCATATTGAGCTACCCAGGAGATTTCTCTATTAATTTATTTATGCTTCATTAGAGTTTATATATATTATGTATTACTTGTTATATACTATGATATGAGGTGTCCATTGTGCTTTTAGATGTTTTTATAAATTGGTGCTTTTTTGAAGATTAATAAATACTTTTTCTGAAATTGAATATTCATACAAGTGTGGTGCTGTATTGGTCATAAACCACGAGTTATGCTGTATATAGTGACTGAGCACACACTTATTGCAACATTGAGTGCATGAACCTTTTTGCTTTAAGGATATGTTTTCTGTAAAGGTTATTATGCTGTTGTTTATCACTGTAAGTCCGCTTTAATTTAAATAGTGCAATTTAGGAGGAGGTGCTGTTTGCGCAGACAACAGGCAGGCCTTGCATCTGGTTCATGCCGAGAATGGGGCAGAGTTGTAAAAGGAAGCAGAAGTGAGGCCTGGAACCCACTAGCAGCGCTTTTCAAAGTGCTTGTGATTTGTAAAGCTCTTGCTAATGTAATGCTATAGGTGATTTTCAGAAAATCACATCCTCAAGTAGGATCACACACAGGGCATTACATTAGAAAGAGCTTTTCAAATCACAAGAGCTCAGAAAAGTGCTGTTAGTGGGTCCCAGAAGGTGCCATGTTCATCCTTTAACAAACAATGCCCTTTTACCTGACTTCAGTACTAATGCTCTGTCTCTAAAGGTGCATACACACATCCAAGAAAGTGCACGACCAACACCACGACATGACAACACTACAAACAACCGTTTACAGGACTTGTATTTTCTGTGCACCAAACAAATGAACCACCAACTCATCTGCATACTGTGTGTGCAAGCAAAACGATGGACTGCGCGACACAGCCACATTCAAAACAAGTGTGTCATTCAACCAACGTTGTATGCACGTGGCCAACTGTACAATGTCAGCCCAACAAGTCGTGTTAGTTGATCCACCAGATGGAGTCGCTCATCTAGGCCAACAGACCAAAATCAGAGGACAATTAGGTGGTTTGGTTGAGCGTGTGTGCATAGGCCTTATTATTTTAAGTCACTGGCTCAGAATAAGCATGCAGATCAGACGCTTTGACTCTGGTCTGACTCCACTGACTGCATGCATGTTGCAGGTGTGTCAACTAAAGCCTTAAAGGGAAACCGAGATGAGAGGGATATGGAGGCTGACATACTGTATTTTTTGGCATACAAGACACTCCAGACTATAAGATGCACCTAGGTTTAGAGGGCAAAAACCAGAGGGAAAAAAACCCTATACTAAACCTAGTGCGTGTATGGTCTAGGCGCGTCTTGTAGATGTTCTCCCCCAATTATTGTGTCTCCCGTTGTACCTCATGTGCCCCCCCCATGTGTTCCCTCCACTCCCAATGTTATAAGCAGCGGCAGTGCGACTCATCTAATCCATCGGCTTCGGCGGCGATCAGAGACCTCTCCTCTACCTCACGGCTCCATATTCCTCTCACTCCAGTTTCCCTTAAAGGCTCATACATGCTGTCAGTCACATTACTGGCGTCTGTGTGGAGTTGCTGAGCTCTGGTTGGTCTGAAGGCAGGGAAGATGAAAATACGGCTCCTCAGCTCATTCAGAATTAGGGATGGTCAGAATGCCAATTTCTGATTCCGCGGTAAATCCACATTCCGCCATTGCCAATTACCGATTCCGCTTTCCGCTACCAATTTCCGCATTCCAATGCGGAATTTCCACCGGAATTTGCGGAAATTCCGCCCGACTTTAACATCGATTTTCTCAAAAACTATAAGGTCTTTTTGAAAACTTTTTTTTTTGCATCTTGTTCAGAAGATTCTGTTTAATAAACCCTGAGAATTGGTGTTTCTAGGACTTATGGGGGCTTTGCTATTAACCGCTAAAGTCGGTGGATTTTTACTGTAATGTAAAATGCAGAAAATAGGCAGATGCAGTTTTTCTGCATTTTACATTACAGTAAAAATCCATCGACTTTAGCAGTTAATAGCAAAGCCCCCTTAAGTCCTAGAAACACCAATTCTCAGGGTTTATTAAACAGAATCTTCTGAACAAGATGCAAAAATAAAGTTTTCAAAAAGACCTTATAGTTATTGAGGAAATCAATGTTAAAGTCGGGTGGAATTTCCGGCGGAAATCCGCCTACGGCACTTGCATTACCGATTTCCACATTCTGATGCAGAAATGCAATTTCCGATCGGAATTTCGGAAATTGCATTTCCGCGGAAACCGAATGAGCATCCCTATTCAGAATGCTCTCTACCACTCTTTCATTCTGATGGTCACCCAACAACAGCAACTAAAGGTAATGAAAAGGGACTAAAGCATAAGAAAAATCAAAGCTCAAAACCAGATGCATCTAATTTCTAGCACCTGATCTATTGGCCCTGCAATTCAACAAATGAACCAGTTTGTGTCATCCCTACCGACGGCACACACTTAAAATGGAAATAAAAGTTTTAATTTGTAAGTTTTATTAACAACATTTTCACGAAAGTTTGTTCGTTTTGCATTATTTGTGTTAAAAGTACGTTAGAAAACACATCATATTCTTACAGTGTTTTTTATGACAAGCCGTCCTCAGAGGCACCTGATGTGGCGAGTGATCAGTATGCAGAACCATCTCACTGACCACTCTATATTATGCAGGGAACACACGGTACGTTTTTGCACCGTGTATCGAGCCAGCAGCACGATGCCGGCGCGTCCCCGCGACCGCCCGGATCGATTCCCGCTCGGCCCCCGCAGGCTCTCCTTATCTTCCTTTCATTTTTTGCCATTGTCTGCCCGCGGGTATCAAGCGGGGAATCGATCCGCGCAGTGATTGGACCTTTCAGAAATTATCAATCGAGCCTCGATTGATAAGAAAAAGAAAAAACGACCTGTGTATGCCCAGCATTAGACAAGGCATTTTTTATTTTAATCAGTCTTTAATGTGGTATTATCTGATCTCAGAGCAGCAGATTGTAAACTAAGGCACCACTTGATGACCCCTTGATGACTGCAGTTGGTATCATTATTTATTATAAGTACAGTGGCTTGCAAAAGTATTTGGCCCCCTTGAAGTTTTCCACATTTTGTCACATTACTGCCACAAACATGAATCAGTTTTATTGGAATTCCACGTGACAGACCAATACAAAGTAGTGTACATCTGAGAAGTGGAATGAAAATCATACATGATTCCAAACATTTTTTTTAAAATAAAGAACTGCAAAGTCCGGTGTGCATAATTATTCAGCCCCCTGAGTCAATACTTTGCAGAATCACCTTTTGCTGCAATTTCAGCTGCCAGTCTTTTAGGGTATGTCTCTACCAGCTTTGCACATCTAGAGACTGAAATCCTTGCCCATTCTTCTTTGCTAAACAGCTCCAGCTCAGTCAGATTAGATAGACAGCATTTGTGAACAGCAGTTTTCAGATCTTGCCACAGATTCGCGATTGGATTTAGATCTGGACTTTGACTGGGCCATTCTAACACATGGATATGTTTTGTTTTAAACCATTCCCTTGTTGCCCTAGCTTTATGTTTAGGGTCGTTGTCCTGCTGGAAGGTGAACCTCCACCCCAGTCTCAAGTCCTTTGCAGACTCCAAGAGGTTTTCTTCCAAGATTGCCCTGTATTTGGCTCCATCCATCTTCCCATCAACTCTGACCAGCTTCCCTGTCCCTGCTGAAGAGAAGCACCCCCAGAGCATAATGCTGCCACCATATTTGACAGTGGGAATGGTGTGTTCAGAGTGATGTGCAGTGCTAGTTTTCTGCCACACATAGCGTTGGCATTTTGCCCAAAAAGTTTCATTTTGGTCTCATCTGACCAGAGCACTTTCTTCCACATGTTTGCCGTGACCCCCACATGGCTTGTGGCAAACTGCAAACGGGACTTCTTGTGCTTTTCTGTTAACAATGGCTTTCTTCTTGCCACTCCTCCATAAAGGCCAACTTTGTGCAGTGCACGACTAATAGTTGTCCTATGGACAGATTCCCCCACCTGAGCTGTAGATCTCTGCAGCTCGTCCAGAGTCACCATGGGCCTCTTGGCTGCATTTCTGATCAGCGCTCTCTTTGTTCGGCCTGTGAGTTTAGGTGGACGACCTTGTCTTGGTAGGTTTACAGTTGTGCCATACTCCTTCCATTTCTGAATGATCGCTTGAACAGTGCTCCGTGGGATGTTCAAGGCTTTGGAAATATTTTTGTAGCCTAAGCCTGCTTTAAATTTCTCAATAACTTTATCCTTGACCTGTCTGGTGTGTTCTTTGTACTTCATGGTGTTGTTGCTCCCAATATTCACTTAGATAACCTCTGAGGCCATCACAGAGCAGCTGTATTTGTACTGACATTAGATTACACACAGGTGCACTCTATTTAGTCAATAGCACCCATCAGGCAATGTCTACGGGCAACTGACTGTACTCAGGCCAAAGGGGGCTGAATAATTACGCACACCCCTGCAGTTATTGATTTGTAAAAAATGTTTGGAATCATGTATGATTTTCGTTCCACTTCTCATGTGTACACCACTTTGTATTGGTCTTTCATGTGGAATTCCAATAAAATTGATTCATGTTTGTGGCAGTAATGTGACAAAATGTGGAAAACTTCAAGGGGGCTGAATACTTTTGCAACCCACTGTATATTTTAAAAAAAAAAGTATATACATCCTTTATTGTCTAGACAATATAATAACTAATTGCTATGGGAATTGCTGAGTGATTTTAATAGTGATTTTTGTGGTGTTTTTGCCATGTTGGAAGTGATGTTACATTTGTTGCATGTGATTTGTACAGTGATTGTGATTTCCATAGCGATTTGCGATTACCCTATGTTTGGTAGTAACACACTGCAAAATTGCTTTGGGCAGCATAGGAAAAGCATTTTACACTCCAAAGATGCCATATTTAGGAAAATCGCAATCACTACTGTGGGATCACCCCCACTGATTTTCATTAAGCCATGGTCGATTCTAAAACTCTGCTGAAACAGCTCTAGTGGGCCCCAGGCCATTGTCAGACTTTCTGGTGCTAGAAAGCAGTGGAGAACATATGTGATCCCTCAAAGTTCTGCTCCCCAGCTTAACCCCTTCCCCCTTCCTAATTTTGCATAGCTCCCAACTGTCCCTCTTTTGCAGAGACCCATTTGGGAACCCAGTCCTTCTGTCTCCCTCATTTGTCCCTCTTTCAGGACTCATGTACATATCTATGTAAATATATGTATTTTCCTACTGCAAAATGTGTATAACTCTAAACTTTATTCCCATTTTTTAAATCGATGAATTTCTTATTTTCAAATGTTAAAAGGAAGGAAAATTAAATAGAAAGGACCAGTGTTTTTTGAATTATAAAACAACACATTTTTCCTATGAAATCTTTATTGTGTGACTAGGGGTGTGGTTAGAGGTGTGGCTTAACCTCCTTGCCGGTTATCCCGAACTCAGTTCGGGGTAACCTGCGCAGGAAGATTGCTCAGGCCTCGCTGGGCCGATTTGCATAATTTTTTTTTGTAACTTCCGATCGCCGCCGCTCGCCGCCGATCCGCCGCGCCGCTCCCCCCCGCCCCTGACCCCTGCGCTGCCTGGCCAATCAGTGCCAGGCAGCGTTGAGGGGCGGATCGGGATTCCCTATGACGTCCCGACGTCCATGACGTCGGTGACGTCATCCCGCCCCGTCGCCATGGCGACCGGGGAAGCCCTGCAGGAAATCCCGTTCTCAACGGGATTTCCTGCATACTCTGATCGCCGAAGGCGATCGGAGTGGGTGGGGGGATGCCGCCACTCAGCGGCTATCATGTAGCGAGCCCTCGGCTCGCTACATGATTTAAAAAAAAAAAAACTCCTGCGCTGCCTCCTTGCCGGAGGAATTGAACCGGCAAGGAGGTTAAGTGTCCCTCTATCTCATCTCAAAAAGTTGGTAGGTGTGATTTTGACAGTAACTAATGTCACCAATTGTTGCCCTGCTGTACCACCCCATTTTATAATGGGAATTGGATGCGAGTTTCAACATTTACTATCAGCATTAAGTGCATCATTCAGCTCCCATAATAACCTAGTACCTGGTTTGGAAAGGTGAGAATACATTCTAATTGGTTGCTATGGGTTCCTGTGTTTCTTGGATTTCCTCTGCAATAAAAGCCTGCTTATCTAGCCAAGTATTCTTCTTGCCAATAAAACCTAAAATCCAGTTCCTACTTTTCCCCATTCAGGAGGAAGGAGCACTCCAGTACAATAATATCACTTCTAATATCACAATATTTGTATTAGCAATAGTACAGAACAAATGTGTATTCACCCAGAAAGCTGGCTCTGAAGTACAGCACAGGGGCTTGGTAGCTGACGGAGTAGAGGACATGATACTCATAGTGAATCACTTCTGTTTCCTCAGCTTCCTGTGGCTTAACCAGGCCCTCATCCTCTTCCTCATGGAAACACTACAAAAGACAATCAAGAACACATTTAAATACCTTAATTCTGAAGCATTTTTCAAAGAATGGTGTGACTTCTGCGTCACCAGGAATTCCACTTCCGCAAAGAATTTTCTTCTAAATGACACAAGAAATGTAAACAATCCAATCTAGTGTTTATTAGAAAAACAAAACCTTGCTAGCAAGTTTATCTGTGGCCAAGACTGCAGGGTGGCCCATTGAGCACGGCCTTTAGTGGTTGCAGCTTTGAGTCCGACAGGAGGCCATAATCGTACATGTGTACCCAGCTTTACTGTGCGCAACTGCATGAGTCTGCAGTAACACAACTAGCCACTTCCTGTTTGCAGTATGATGCAACTACTGTATATTATTATTATTACTAAGTAGCTGAATACTCGTGCTTTGCTAGGTTATCTCAAAAATGGATGAATACAATAAGTTATTTGAGAAGTTTAACCTCCTTGCCGGTTATCCCAAGCTGAGCTCAGAGTAACCCGCCGCAGAGGATTTCTCAGTCCCTGGTGGGCCGATTTGCATAATTTTTTTTGATACACGCAGCTAGCACTTTGCTAGCTGCGTGTATTGTCTGATCGCCGCCGCTCACTGCCGAATCGCAGCTACCCGCCGCGCCGCCCCCCACCCCCCTGCAGACTCCTTGCGCAGCCTGGCCAATCGCCGCCAGGCTGCACTATGGCGTGGATCGGGACTCCCTCTGACGTCATGACGTCAATGTCAGTCCGATCGTCGCCATGGTGACGGGGGAAGCCCTACAGGAAATCCCGTTCAGAACAGGATTTCCTGTTGGGATTTTGCGCCGGCGGGGATCGGAGGGGTAGGTGTTATAGCGAAGGGAGGGGGGAAGCATGTAGCTAGAGCTAGGCTAGCTACATGCAAAAAAAAAAATTAGAAAAAAGCCCTCCCGCGGCCGTGCGCCGCGCAGAATCAGAACGGCAGGGAGGTTGTAACAATTGGTGTCAGCAAAACAGATTTTCTGATTATTGGTGATCTGCAGTATCACCAACAATACAGATGCTATACCTAATTATGTGGTGATCTGCAGAATCACCAATAATGCTAGAATAGCCAGACACAGGACAACCAATGTGGAATAGTGTTTGGTGCGACAGTAATGAGTAATAGGAGATCTCCTGAGGAGCGGGTGATTCAGAAAGTACTGCAGTCAATGATCACCTGAGGAGCAGATGATTCCGAATGTACTGCAGCCAGTGGACACCTGAGGAGCGGGGACCACTGACTGCGCTGCAAGGATGATCACCTGAGGAGCAGGTGATTAAGACTATACTGCAGCCAGTGGACACCTGAGGAGCAGGGACCACTAACTGAGCTGCAAGGCTGATCACCTGAGGAGCAGGTGATTAAGACTATACTGCAGCTAGCGAACACCTGAGGAGCAGGTGTTACAGACAGTGCTGCAGCTGAGCTTCACCTGAGGAGTAGGTGAAGGCTAGTACAGATCCCTCACCAGTGACTAGGCCCACTGATGAGGACAGGAAGGTCAGACAAGCAGAGTAGGCAACGTATGGACAGATACAGTACAAAGACAGAAGGCTGATTCAGTGCAGAAGTACAGAATCACTAAGCAGGAGAATAGTCAAGGAAGCAGAAGGTCATAACAGATAATACAATGCAATTAGTACTTTAAGCTATCAACAGAATCTTGCTAAGTGTGGATCCCCGGCTCCAGCCGGTTCTAGCACACTTTGGGATCTGACTAGGGTCTGAGCGCTAACACGATAGCATTCGCAACAGCAGACACGGAGCAACTGACATACTAGTACTATATATACAGAGATGCCCCGCAGCGCCGCCCCCATCACTCAGCCAATCCAAAGTACCGTTGGAGTCAGCTGACTAGGCAGATCAGCTGACTCCCTTTCTATTAGTATAAAGGTCCTGTCGCCTGGTGCTCGCGTAGCCCTCAATCTATGTGCAATAGAAGGACCAGGCAGAGCAGCTGCATGTAACTGTGCGGCAGAGGCCGTCGGCTGATACGCGGAGATAGCCGCCATGCCGCTTGCCTCTGCGGCGGTATCTCCGCTATCTATTACAGAGGTTAAGCAATCATAAAAGGTTTGGTTCTTAGATATCTGAAGTGCAGCAATTGACTAAAGCATGGTACACACTTTCAATTATGATTGTCCAATCTCTGACCAATTTCACTACCTCCATGTTGTAATAGGGATTACCTCCATGAGCTGCTAATAGTATTCAATATCTGTTGACCCTCATACTACATGGTGGTGGTAAAATTGGTCACGGATTGGATAATCATAATTGAAAGTGTGTACCAGGCTTTAGGCCCGTGGCCCACTAGAGCACTCCCTGCAGCACTTGCCGATCTCTATGATCCAATACATACCGACAAACTGACACAAATGGATCTTAAAGCAAACCTGTGAGGTTTTAAAAAACAAAAGTAGATACTTACCTCAGTAGAGGGAAGCCTTTTGATCCTCCAGAGTAGGGCTTCCCAACCCTGCCCTCATGTACTACCAACAGTGCAAAACCAAAAATATTCACAGGTGAGGTAATTACTTTCTTAGCAGAGCTAACTACCTCTGTGGATTTCCACAAAACATGCACTGTTGGTGGTACTTGAGGACATGGTTGGGAAGACCTACTCCAAATGCTTCCCGTCTCTCCACCTCCCCTTTCCAGCACTGGGACCCCAGAAGCTCGCGGCCGCACCCCTGTACGAAAACCAGATGGCTCACACCTGTACAGTAGCATGGAGCCGACGCTCGAGCTTGGCAGAAAATGCAAAGCCTATTGGGCTCCATGTTACTGTGCAGGTGAGAGCCCTCTGCACCTGTGCAGTGCAGACAAGCTCCGTTGACAAGCCCTTATCGATGGGATAAGGGGGTGACTTTAAAATGCAGCATTTTACCATTATTAAAATATATAAGTAAACTAGATTGAGGCCCTATTTACACTTAGGAGTACATTTGAAATCGGCGCCGGTAGACTTGGGCGCAGGATACAGCCGGTATACGGCTGATCCTGCTTCTGCACAAGTCCCGGACGTGTTAATTACTATTCCCCCTCCAGGCCGCCATGGATGGTGGGGAATTAAATAATTCGGCTTCCAGCTATTGCTGGAGGCCGAATTATTGTGATTTTTAAGCAACCTCGGCGCTGTCGTTACTCACTGAGCGCCGCTATAGACTGATTCCTATTATAGTCTATGGCGGCGCTGGCTGCGCCCAAATCTAGCCTCGCCGAAAAGCACTGCTCCGACACTTAGAGCTGGTTCAAACTAGGTCCGGAAACGTATCCGTGGTTCCGTTTTTGAGCCCCGATTAAAAACGGAGCCACGGGCAGCAATGTTAAAAATAGCAGCCTTCTTCACTCAAGAAAAAAATGGATCCGTCTGCGTATGCAGGGTCCCGTTTTCAAAACCTGAAGGAAAGGTCCGGATCTGCTGCATTTTCACGTAATGGATCTGGACACTGATACACGCAAGGGTAGTGGCAGGCAATGGGAAAACGGATTTCCTCTACACAGGCAAATTTTGACACAGAAACGGATCCGTTTCTGTGTCATAGCGTGGGGGGTGGAAGAGGGGGCCGCCATGCTGGAGGGTGATAGCCGTCCTGCCTGCTATACCCCTCCAGCATGGTGGATGCCTTTCCCCCATGGCTGGGCATGTTTCTACGGACTGGGAACGTATGCTGCAAAAATATCATTTTTAGGAAAAACGGGGAAAGGAAATTTTTCTTCGAAAAACGGATCCTTGTAAAACGGATCGGATCTGCAATGAACCAGTGAGGACCTAGCCCTAATGCATTGCATTGCCTCCCAATTGCCAAATGGGATACAACGCGACTCAACTCAACACAACACATTTAGTATAAATATAGGGCCTACAGGTAGCCATACACTATTTTATAGAATCTCTCAGGCTGGGAGCACACGTAATATATTTATACCAACAACCCGTGTTAATAAATGGGCTTGCTCACATTTAAATGTGTTTTTCTCATGCTGTAAGAAAACTGCCTGCATGCAAGTTTTTTCTGTACATTTTACTATGAATTACATAGCAGCTGAGAAAAATCGTGAATGTTTTGGAAGCAGAAACATGCATGTTGTGCGGAAAACCTCACATCTGCTCCCAGCTGCAAAATCTTACATTTCTTCAAACAACTGGATGGAAACATTGAATGTCACTTTTCTTTCGAATAAAGAATACTGATCAAGTTTTAGAAAATTAAACTATATGCATGATCAAATGTGGAGGAAATTTTTTATTAAATCTAGAATATTGATCATTAAAGTGGAGCTGAATTCAGAACTTCCTCTCTGCTCTAAAAGATACGCAACAGCATAATAACCTTGAAAGAAAAACAATTCTTTGTTACAGCTGATACAAATCCTGCAACAAATCTGCAGTGTGTCTACTTCCTGCTTTCATGGTTCCTGCTTCGTTAAGATCCTGTGTTTACAAATTAGGTGCTCTGCTGTGGCAGAGGATATTCCTGAGCTCACACAGCAGAGAGATCAAATTATGTTGGTGATTAGTCACAGATGAGGGGGAATTAGACAGGTTAAAGAGTAACTGTCAGGCATAAAATCAAAAATCAATTCTTTATTTTATCTGGTAAACAATAAGGATGCTAATCAGGCAATCCAAAAGTTAAAATCACTATTACTTTTCTTGTTGATAAATTATCATTCCCCAGTTTACCTGACTCTTATTTGGTACACAGAAAATTTGGTACACAAAAGAGAAGTTGCAGGGCATGCTGGGTTGTCTATTTTTTGCTTCCCTACTTCCCCTGATTGGCTGAAGCCTCTTTCCCTCCTGTTTTCCCCTCCCACACCTCTGTTCCTCTCTAAAATTTCTCAGGCTAAAACAATGCGCTTTCTATAGTGAAGGGCGGGCAAATCAGGCAGAGGAGACTAAGGGCGGATATTACATCACGACTGGCTTCAAAATAGCCACAGTAAATATGGAAACTGGGTTCTCTACTTTTCCTTTATAAAATTCACAGGAATCATAACGTGGACAGTGCAATACATATGTTATGTAAGTAGAGCAAGCATTTATCTACTTATATATTTGTTTTTCCTGAGAGAGTATGGCTGACAGCTCCTCTTTAAACTCTCTGAGGGCCCATTCACTCTAGAAGCGATTTTTTGAGCGTTTTGCAATTGATTAGCGTTTTTTAAAATCGCTCCCATTCACTTTCATTAAATCGGGGAAAAATCGATGCAATTTCACGATCGCGTACGTTAAAAACTCAGTGATTTTTCCTGCAATTTTAATGAAAGTGAATGGGAGCAATTTTGAAAAACTCTAATCAATCGCAAAACGCTCAGAAAAGCACTTTTAGTGTGAATGGGCCCTAAATCCATACATGGTGCATTTCTCTATGTTTTCCTTCTTTTCTGTGCAACAGTTCAGGTCCACTTAATAAAAAAATAAAAGTTAAAAAAAATTTAATCAAAAGCACACCCACGTTCTCTTTCATTGTGATGTCTTTTAGATAATATACAGTTCAAAGTAGAAACAAGGTGATGGCAACTGACCCCGTAGAAAAGGGGGCCCAGCAGTGCTGCCTGGCAGCTTCCTAATTATTCATGCAAAGCAGCAGTAGTGTTTGGGAAATATGTTTGGCAACCTCCATACAACTGCTGCTAAAGCCAACGGCATAGTCAAAAAAAAACAAGAGAACTAGAGGTCCCCCCTGAATATAATAATAACAAAAATGAGCAAAATACAATGATACTAGATGTTTGAGAAAATGAAAAAAATCTTTATTAATAAGCCAACTGCAAGTTTAAAAACAATTAAAAACAAAGTAGCCAGACCTGAGCCAGAAACCCCTAGTAATACAATACTATGTGCAAGACCCTGCATGTATATATAATATGAAAAGACGGAATGTAGCCTATCCTGGAGTCTCTGCGAACAAAATTAAGAAAAAGTATATAAATATATATATATATATATATATATATATAAACGCCCACGTTTTATATCTTACCCAAGATACACAAAAATAAACAGAGTCCACCTGGAAGGCCTATTATTGCTGGCATGGGAAGTCTGAATGAGAAGTGCTGTGCATATATAGATTTTTTTCTTGCAACCTCATGTTTTATCTTTAGAGTCTTACATCAGGGATTCTGCTGACATTATCACCAAAATAGCCGATATTCAATTAGAAGAAAAAGATTTTTTGGTAACCTGTGATGTAGAGAGTCTGTATTCGAATATCTCACACCAACATGGCATAAGAGCTGTCAAATATTTTTGGGATATGGAAACTACAGAAAATCGTCTGAGAAATTTATGGTTGTTGGAATTATTGGAATTTGTGCTAACGCACTATTATTTTTTGTTCAACAACACCCACTACTTACAGATAAGGGGTGTGGCCATGGGGGCCAAATGCGCGCCCTCAGTGGCCAACCTCTTTCTTGGGTGGTGGGAGAGAGAGCATGTGTGGACGTCGTCGCTGGAACGATTCCACCCCGCCATTGCGGGGTGGTATCGTTTCATCGATGACGTCTTCATATTATGGCAAGATAGTGTGGATTGATTGCAAGAGTTTATGACCACTATCAACAACAATGATCTTAATATATTCCTTACCTTTGATATTTCCCAGAAAGAAGTAAGTTTCCTGGACATCAAGATTTTGAAGGGACCAGAGGGCCAACTTAACACAACGTTATACCGCAAAGCAACGGCTGTCAATAGCCTATTACACTACTCCTCTTTTCATACTGCGGCTACCAAGCGTGGTATACCGATTGGACAATTTTTGAGAGTTAATTGTAATTGCACAAGTGATGAAGAGTTCGAAAAGGAAGCAAGTAAACTGGCAGATAGGTTCAGAAATAGAGGCTATCCCAATAAATATATAAGAAAGGCATGGCGGAGAGCCAGGTTTACACCAAGAGAGAAGTTGTTGCAAACTAGAAAGGTCAATACCAGATGTGAGAATGTGGTTAGACTGATCACACCCTACAACGAGAATTGGAATAAGATTTATGGTATCTTGAACACCCATTGGAGGATCTTACAGAGTGACCCTGTAATTAAAAAATTCATTACTCCAAGAGCATCCTTGACAGCCAAGAGAGCACCAAGTCTTAAGGATAGACTTTGCCATAGCCACTATACGTATCCACAAAGATCTTTAAGCACCAAGGGGAGTTTTCCTTGTGGAAACTGTTCTATTTGTTCATTAACCACTTGATGACCCACCCTTTACCCCCCCTTAAGGACCAGCGCTGTGTTTACTGATCTGTGCTGGGTGGGCTCTGCAGCCCCCAGCACAGATCAGGTAGCAGGCAGAGAGATCAGATTGCCCCCCTTTTTTCCCCCCTATGGGGATGATGTGCTGGGGGGGTCTGATCTCTTCTGCCTGCTGGGTGATGCGGGGGGGGGGGCACCTCAAAGCCCCCCTCCGCGGCGAAATTCCCCCCTCCCTCTCCTACCTGCTGCCCCCCCGGCGATCGAGGCTGCACAGGACGCTATCCGTCCTGTGCAGCCAGTGACAGGACGTCCCCTGTCACATGGAGGCGATCCCCGGCCGCTGATTGGACGGGGATCGCCGATCTGCCTTACGGCGCTGCTGCGCAGCAGCGCCGTACAAATGTAAACAAAGCGGATTATTTCCGCTTGTGTTAACATTTAGCCTGCGAGCCGCCATCGGCGGCCCGCAGGCTATTCACGGAGCCCCCCGCCGTGAATTGACAGGAAGCAGCCGCTCGCGCAAGCGGCTGCTTCCTGATTAATTAGCCTGCAGCTGGCGACGCAGTACTGCGTCGCTGGTCCTGCAGCTGCCACTTTGCCGACGCACGGTATAAGCGTGCGGTCGGCAAGTGGTTAATGCAACCTACTAAAGGTATATATAACCATCTGGACAATTCGTATATAAAGTTACATGATTTTATAAATTGCCAGACCCCATGGGTTATTTACCTTCTTGAATGTGGTTGTACCAAAAGATACGTTGGTCAAACAAAAAATCCCCTCAAATCGAGAATACAGAAACATCGTTCTAACATCAAATTAGCATTTAGGGATTACACGGAAAATAAAATGCTTACTACTGTGGCATCACATTCCTTGATATGCCTATTGGAGAAAATAGAAAATTGGAAGGTGATTGGACTTCAAAGGCTACAGCTAAGCAATAGAGGTGGAAATCATGTCACTAAGATGCTGCAGTGGGAACTGCGTTGGATTTACAAATTAGGTACGAGAATTCCTCAGGGCCTTAACGAAGATTTAAGTTTGGGCTGTTACTTACCACAATAATTATACTTATGCAATAGTGCACCCCTTCGGTGAATTGCTTTGTTTATCTGTGCTCTACAGCTTTAGGTAAGGAAGCTGGACTATTCTTGATCAATTGATCTACTTTTTAATTTTTGTACATATTCTACATCTTCAAGGTAGGGAAGCTGGACTATTTTTAGTCTCTTTTCCCCTGCTTTTATATTTAGTCAATGTAATTTACAGTGAGGGTCCCTTTTTTCCTCTCTTTGCTGACATGGGGCTTGATTCACAAAGCGGTGCTAACCTACTTAGCACGTCTAAAGTCTTTAGGCACGCTAACCAGGGTGCTAAGTAGGTTAGCACCGGTTTTCTCAATTGAGAAATCCGGTGCTAACCTACTTAGCACCCTGGTTAGCACGTCTAAAGACTTTAGACGTGCTAAGTAGGTTAGCACCGCTTTGTGAATCAAGCCCATGGTGTGAGTACATGTGAGCATCTTTTCTAACTATATACCTTCTACAGTCTGTGGTAAGAGGACTGGACTAAATTTGGCTCATGGGCAGAGATTGGTGCACTGTCAGGCGTATTCAAGCACTGGGTGGCATCTTTTTTGGTTGTGATATAATGTATCGGCATGGTCATTTATGAATTGATACCTATTATTATTATTCATATTTTTTGACCTAGGATGCCTCAGAATATGATACCTTATTGTCTGGATCAAGTCTTATACCTTCACTGAACCACCCTTTGATTCGTTTGAAATGAATCGCTTACAAGTTCTTCTGCTCGGATTTTCAGTGGACAGTGTTCATTCATTAATATTTTATATTGTATTGAAAGATATAAGTTTTGTAACTATGTATCTTTACGCTTCATATTCATTTAACCACTTAAGCCCAACTGGACGAGATTTCTCGTCCAGTTGGGCTGCGCGCACTCCCGCGGGTCGCGCGCGCGCCAGCGGGCCCCCCCGTGCGCGCCCCCGCTGCTGGCCGCTAGCCCACCGATCAGTGAAAGGGATTATAAATCCCTTTCGCTGATCGGACCCCCCCGGAGAAAAGCCGACAGCGTCTCTTCAGACGCTGCGGCTTTTCTGAGCTCTGGTCTCCTTTCTTCTGCCTGGGAGCGAGATCGATCGCTCCCAGGACTTTTTGATTCTGGCCATCTTGTGGCCAAATAGCAAATTACACCTTAAAAAAAAAAAGTTTTAAGAATAAACCTATAAATATATTAAAAAAAACCCTGTTTACCTCCCACACCAAAAAATACCCACATACAAGTTTAAATTAAAAAAAAAAAATTACAATAAAAAAAAAAAAAAAAAAACAAATAGTTACCTAAGGGTCTGAACTTTTTAAATATTCATGTCAAAGGAGTATATCAATATGATTTAATAAATTATGGGCTTCTAAACAGTGATGGACGCAAAACGGAAAAAATGCACCTTTATTTCCAAATAAAATATTGTCGCCATACATTGTGATAGGGACATAATTTTAACGGTGAAATACCCGGGGCATATGGGCAAATACAATACGTGAGTTTTAATTATGGAGGCATGTATTATTTTAAAACTATAATGGCTGAAAACTGAGAAATAATGAATTTTTTCCATTTTTTTCTTATTCTTCCTGTTAAAATGCATTTACAGTAAAGTGGCTCTTAGCAAAATATACCACCCACAGAAAGCCTAATTGGTGGCGGAAAAAACAAGATATAGATCAATTAATTGTGATGAGTAGTGATAAAGTTATTGGCAAATGAATGGGGGGTGAAAGTTGCTCGGATGTAAAAAAATTTCAACCCTTCGGGCTTAAGTGGTTAAACTTCATGAGAATTTTTCAATTGAAAATACCTTATATATTGCTCTTAGGATGTTTTTGTATTTTGTTGGAATCTTTATATATACTTTTTTGTCTATCAATAACTCTTTTGCCCACTAGATGGCGGCCACATCCTTATAGGGACTTCTAATATCTTACCTATGTGACTTTGGATGTTTTACTTCCTTTGCCCACTAGATGGCGAATTTTCATCTTCTCTATGCGTATCACATAGTTTTATGCGTTCCATCCTATGCATGGCTGACCCTTCGTGCTGACGCAAGACGGCACGTGGGGTCAAGCCAGTGACGCGGCCGCGTCCTCTGGGCTCCATTTAAACCGCGCCAGCTTCCCTAATCACTGTCCCCTCGCAGCTTCGGCGGAACTAGTCGGACGGCACAGGCAGCGCCTTCGCAGCCATTCCTGAGACCTTCTATTGTTTCTATTAGGTGAGCCCTGCCTAACTTTTCGCTCTCTTGCTCCTATCCATATTGTTTCACTTGTGCACCCTATGGGAATCTTCCCTCCTCTACCTCACATTATCATCTTTTCATATTATATCACGTTCTTGTCTGGTCATTTTTTCACTCTTTTTTTATATAATCTTGTTTTTGGTTGTTATTAATTGTTGATCATGCACTAGCACTTTATCATATAATGGCAGCAGGTGATTGAGAATACATGTTGTTCATATGGGTGTGTAGCCTTCCATGGATCATCTCTGTGATATAGTGCCACACCATAATACTTATTTTTGATATACTGCTTTTTGTGGCCCTATATTTATATACTTTTTCTTAATTTTGTTCGCAGAGACTCCAGGATAGGCTACATTCCGTCTTTTCATATTATATATACATGCAGGGTCTTGCACATAGTATTGTATTACTAGGGGTTTCTGGCTCAGGTCTGGCTACTTTGTTTTTAATTGTTTTTAAACTTGCAGTTGGCTTATTAATAAAGATTTTTTTCATTTTCTCAAACATCTAGTATTATTGTATTTTGCTCATTTTTGTTATTATTATATTCAGGGGGGACCTCTAGTTCTCTTGTTTTTTTGACTGTATGTTGTTTTTTTACCCTCCTGCATAGCCTATTATGGCAATTAGAGTAACATTAGTTACCTAGTGATGCTTGCTCGTTTTCTTGGTTTTGAAAAAAGCCAACGGCATAGTTCATTACTGGTGTAGAATGGTATGGGTCTCACTAGAGCTATGAAGTGGCGATTCAGAAGTCAGGGCCTTGTAATAATTCCGCAGTGGGGCCCCATCACACATTCAGTTACTCCTCTGGATCTGCATAGAAGGAAAGCTACCAAACGCCGTGACTGTGATGCATTTATCCCCTTCAAGTTAATTAAGGCTGTTCTGTTCCCATCAGCTGGGTAAAGTCTGCCACTATATCTCCAAAGCCGTCTTAACAAGGTGCTTGGTGGTAGCTCAACGGCAGGGAAAAAAAACATTTGATACAATCATTTTAATTTATAATGTTCACTAACGCTCTAGAGTTAATTAAGTCTAATCACTTTTAGCATACACAGTTCTTTCTAACAATGGTTTCCCACAGAGCGTCTTATATGCTTGTATTGAGTATAGATGACTTCAAGTCGCTATATAAACAGCCTTATATCATTATTGTGCGTGGACCGACTGCTCTTTCACCATGCACAGCCAGCAATCAAGTGTAAACTATAATAGTCAAGTACAGCCTACTGCTGGCACTGCGCTCAGAGTCCATCATTAGGACAGTAATTTTACTCTGCAGGTGAGAAATAGATATAATTGGCAACTGACAAGAGGCGCAGGCAATATATTTAACTCACTGCCCATAAAACAGGCCTGGGGAGAGAACTGCTGTTAAAAACAGCACTTTAAGCAAAATCAATGCGCTCACTATTTAATCTGCAATTGATAAAGGTTTGCAAATGCCAGACCTTGGAAGTTATGCTATAAAGGCTATAAAGCCAGTCCAGCATCCAACTGGAATGCCAGCTGTATTTTCATTCATCCAATCACTTAGCCTGATATCAGATGCAGACATCTTTAGGATTAGATCACACTGAAAAACGCAATCACAAAAGGAATTTTCAAAGGAATTTTGCACATTCCTTGAGACTACGTTTAGGGCCCGTTTTCACTACAGCGAATCTGCATGCGTTTCCTGCATGCAGATTCGCATAGACAATACAAGTGGATGGGACTGTTTCCACTTGTCAGGATTTCTGAGCGTTTTTCTGTGCAGAAAAAATCTGCACAGCAGAGCCATCAGAATTCGCATACCACTATGCAATTCACATACAATGTATTTAATAGGGAATTCGCATGCGGTTTTGGTATGCGAATTTTCATGCGAATTCGCATCAATGGAAAAGCACACAGGCACTGCCATGGTTAAATTCGCATACATCGTCATCCATGCGAATTTGGTTAAATTCGCATCCGCATGCAAATTTTTACCGCGGCGATTTGCACCGCACAAGTGGAAACGGGCCTTCACAATGGCCTTTGCATTGTGTTCCCTGTAACAGCAGACGCGCAATGGATTGGGAATGCAGCACTGCACTTTACCCACGCGTTGTGTTGGATACAGTGAAGCAGTTAATAACAGTCAATGAAAAAAGTATTCTTCACTTTAAAGGAGTACTGTAGGGGGGTAGGGGGGAAGTGTTGAACTTACCTGGGGCTTCTAATGGTCCCCTGCTGACATCCTCTGCCTGCGCAGCCACTCACCGATGCTCTGGTCTCCCCCACCAGTTCACTTCTGGAATTTCCGACTTTAAAGTCGGAAAACCACTGCGCATGCATGGCCGTGTCCTCGCTCCCACTGACGTCACCAGGAGTGTATTGCGCAGGCCCAGTATGGTCTGCACCTGCGCAGCACACTCCTGGTAATGTCAGCGGGAGTGATGACATGGCCGCGTAGGCGCAGTGGTATTACGATTTTAAAGTCGGAAATTCCAGAAGTGAACCGGAGGTGGGGACCGGAGCATCGGTGAGTGACTGCGCAGGCAGAGGATGTCTGCAGGGTCCATTAGAAGCCCCGGGTAAGTTCAACTCTTTTCCCCCCCCCCCCCCCCCCTACAATACTCCTTTAAGTTTATTGTTACCGTGTGCTCTTTGCGGTAACTGCCTAATAAGGCCTAGGACCCATTCGCAGCATTTTTATCAGTGTTTTGGCAGCGTCTATATATACACAAACCGCTCTAGCATTCACCGAAATGAGAACCACAGCAAAATGGCTGTGTACAATTTTGCCAAGATTCTCTTTCAAGCAAATGAGAGAGTGTTTTCCTACCTGCAAGATTTTTCCAGACAAGCACATGCTTTCCCACAGAAGCCTATGATGGAACATATCTGCCTCCAGACTTCAAACAGATACTGTGCTGTCTGCTCCAGCTGACCATTAGAGATTTAGTTGAAGTGTGAACCAAGCCTGAGAACACCGCCTTGTTGTTCAACAACATTATAATTCTAGAGAGGGTAGCAGTATATAATATGATTGCTTAGCCTGTTAGACTTGCTGTTGTGCTCACTTGATGTTGCTTGCTTTGCTACATCTCCCCTAATAAGGGTTTTATAAAGAATGTAGTATACTCAGCAAACATGGATACAGTAACAGATCAGGTTCGCTAGGCTGTCAGACAAATTAGACCAAAGTTGCCATTATCCATTACAGGTTTAATGATGTCAATATTGCTTCTATCCTTACAACACCCAGAGCAGCGAAAGGGCTGAATACTGCTCATATTTACTTCTTAAGGCATCTACACAGTAGACAATCCCAAGGTCAGCCGCAAATGATTGCTCAGCACTGCAGTGACCTCCCTCGCGCTCAACGATTCTACTCCTTCTCGCGAAAAGTCAAGTGCTCTCTTCAAATCAGTTCGCAGTGGATTGAAGATGATTTGAATTGAATCCAAGGAAAACAACACACATTTATTCAATGGTCTTAAAATGTCAATAAAAGAGGATAAGATAAGAAAAGAGAGGGTCAACTTGCGGCAAAACTCTTCGCAAAGCTAAGTAATAATCAATATTTTTCAACTTAAATAAATAAGATTAAGAATGAAAGCAAACCATCTACACACCCAGGCAAAAGACAATGTGATCAAAGAATGCATAGCCAGCGAGTGTCTTCTGTGAAAGCTAAATGCCGAAAAAAGGAGGCTCCATGTGCACAGAGATCTTTTTACAGATACTCCTACCTTTGCCTGAGGAAGCAGGTTGTCTCCAGCGAAACCCGTCAAATATATTAAATATATATATATTTAATAATAGTAAATATGTTTTTTCAGAAACTGACTTAGTCATCAATTAAGAACTAAGACCACCACTACCTCTCTTTCTAACCAGTTTTAATATATTTTATACATGTTGGTGGCTCGGTTACATAATTTTTGCTGCTCTATGCTGAAAACACTTAGTTACAGAGATTTGGTGAAAATGAAAGTGACAATAAAGCGAGTTGAACTGCATAGTTTTCCTACTGATCAGTGAAGTCACTCATCAAACAAAGGACCAATAGGGAGGCTTAAAAGTGGAAGGGGTGGGCCAAGGTTCACTTTCTTTAACCTATTGGGGACCGCCGTAGGTTGAATCAACGTCCGGCAGGTGGTGGTACCGTTCTGGCCGGACGTTGATTCAACGTCCGTGCTAAAGAACCGCTCCCGACGCGATTGTACGCACCCGAGAGGGGAGATTAAGCTGTCATATGACAGCTGGCATCTCCCCTCAGTGATCAGCAGCCATTGTGTATGGCTGCTGATCACGTGATCACTACGATCGCCGTCGGATCATAGTGATCACTTTGACAGCGGCGGCGGCGGCGGCAGGGGGAAAAGAAGAGGATCCACTCACCTCCCTGCTGTTCCAGCGACGATCAGCACCCCCCTCCGTGCCGCACGACTTCATCAAGCCGCGACCCGACCTGATGACGTCATCAAGCCACGACCCGACCTGATGATGTCATCAAGCCACGACCCGACCTGATGACGTCATCAAGCCACGACCCGACCAGATGACGTCATCAAGCCACGACCCGACCTGAGAGTCATTTGGAGCGGAGATGCCAGCTCATCGCTGGAGCCTGGAAGGTGAGTGATGGCTTCCAGCTACAGGGGGGACACCATGCCCAGCCAGCCACAGACAGGATCTGCCCGCCCGACCCCCCCCCCCCCCCAAACGCGCGCACCCCCCTCCACCGCAAAATGCCCTGGTCCTTAAGGGGGGTTAGGCGGCCGGTCCCGAAGTGGTTAATTTAAAGAAAAACATGGATTTGCATATTAGTAAATGCTACCCCTGTAATATCTGCGCCTGATGCAAATGTTTCACCTTGCTTCATGAGAGAACCGGCCCTAGCCATATGGCATCGCACTACATCAAGTGTTACATTGCTAGGGGCTCATTCATTCCCCAATCAAGGCAGGGGGTGCAGGGGCGTAGCAATAGCTCCTGCAAGGGATGCATCCGCAGGGGGGCCCCAGAAGCTGTAGGGGGCCCTGTGGAGGGAGAAATAGTTTCTTTTCCCTGTCCTGAGAGACTGACAACTAAGGGCATGGAAAGAAAAAGCTTTCTGCTCTCTGCACAATTGTTCAAATGACTGCATCTGCTCAACTACAGATAATGAATCATACAAGGTTTTGTAGACAAAGATTTGTAGACAGTCCCTATTCAGTGTGCAGCAGGCTCATGTGCACAGTGCCCAGCCCCCAACCTCTCTACCCCTCCCCAAGTGCTCTGTACTGTAGTAATGCTGGAGAAGTCTGCAGGCGTACGAGAGGAATCGGTGTGGGAGACTTGGGCGCAGGATACAGCCGGTATATGGCTGATGCTGCTGCTGCACAAGTTCCCGGACGTGTTAAATACTATTCCCCCCTCCAGGCCGCCATGGATGGTGGGGAATGAAATAATGCAGCTTCCAGCTATCGCTGGAAGCCGAATTATTGTGTTCTACAAGTAACTTCAGCTCCGTCTTCTGAAGGCGCCGACCTTACTCCCTGTGCACTGCTATAGCCGTAATGCCTATTACGACCTATGGTGTCGCCGGCTGCGCCCATGTCTCCTGCGCTGGATACACTGTGTTTGGTCTGCAGAGCCAGTTCTGCTCCATCATAGGTGTACAGAGTGAGTGTAATACGCTGAGGCTGGGAGCACACTCGTCTGTCAGTTTTCTGTGTGCATTTTCTGCACACCATGCATGTCTGTATGTGGGAAAACATGCACATTTTATCACAGAAGCTAATGTAATTAATGCGTGCAGTGCTTCACTGCTGTCAGTTGTTATCTGCATGGGGAAAACACATTCAAGTGTGCACTAGCCAACTGAATAACATTGGTTCTCAGTTTACCTGTGTAGAAAGCGAGTTAGGTGGGGAAGGGGCCCATCCAAAGCTTTGAAAGGGTGACCAGTGATTCTTAGTTACGCCCCTGAGGGGGTGGAGCTATTAAGGTTAGGAATCAGGAAGGGGTTTGTGTGGAGTTTGGAGTATTGGTAAATGTTTTGATATCCTACGACTGGCTATTTCCCGTTGCCCAAATTTCATATACATGTTCGCACCCAGTTTATCCAGTCCATGACCCATGTTGTAGAAGCTTAGGCCTTTGAACAATGGCCACCAGTTATCAGGCCTGGTTTACAAACACATTCAAGCTTCTCTGGTAGGGGAGGGAGGACTTGATTAAACTTTTCTGTTAGAACATGGACTTTAACCACGTGCGGCATATCTAATTGGACCTGTATTGTAACCAGAAATCCAGACAATAGTTGAGGGAATTATGGGTTCAATCCATTTCATGAAATTGAAACTTTTATAGCAGCAAAGTTAGGAGTTTCTTATTTAAATAACTTTCTCAACAATGTTAGGAGACATCTACACTAAATTCCATTGAAATCCATTGCTTTACAGTGGCAGCCAAAAAACATGACTCATGCTGCAAAGAACAATGGGCTGCCTCCATAATAAAAAAAAAAATACTAGAAGTTTTGAAAAGTCAAGAGAAAAATAACATAGCCTGGGGTTAGCTGTGTACTGCCGAAAACCACAGACACCGAAACCCAGCATTGCATCTTCACTGTGTCATTTGAGGAGCATCTCCTGTGAGGGGGGAACACACAGCACTTGGACATCACTCAAAACTTTGTCAAAGAGACGAAATTACACTGGGCTGAACCATAAGGAAGATTTATTACACTAAATAAACATTCGGCTTCCTTTTTTCTGCTGACAGGAACATGATGTCCATATTTTTATAATAAGCATAAACCAAAAAAAATTCCAATTAGAGAGCATTTATTGACTATATTGTAGGGGATGCTTACCTAACACGATGACCTTCACTCCTTCAGGGAAAATATGCCATATAAAAAAGCAGCAGTGAATACCAGACAGGAGCTTGGAGGACGGCTTTTATGGAAGGTTTATTTTTTAAAGCCCACGGTTTATTTCCTGTCCAGTTATTTCAGAGGTTTACAACCTTTTAGCTGTAGTACTTACCTATACAGGGTCAGAGGCTCCCTATAATTAAAGGGGAATCCTACTGTTAGTGAAAACAAAGCAATACATACAGTTCAGCTCTATGTACGGATTATTGGTGGTTGGAGATGGTCAGTGAAATGTTAATCATTAAGAACTGATGTCAATTTTATGTTAGACAAATTTTTGTAGCTTGGAACTGGACTAATCAAAATGCTAACTGTGGTTACCACAAGCTGGGACTGTTCTGCACAATGTGATGTATACTCCTCTCTCTCTGTCATTTTGCTGCTGTGCCCCTATTATGGTAAAGGAGCCAAAGTAGCACGGCATGATCCTCAGCTACCCATCAGGTGACCACAGCCTGTACCTCTCTCTATCCTTCCACACGCCAGCCCCCGCCTGCCCAATAACTCCATATATTTCCTTCCACCTCTCTCTATCCTTCCACACGCCAGTCCCCGCCTGCCCAATCACTCCATAGATTTCCTTCCACCTCTCTCTATTCTTCTACACTCCAGCCCCCACCTGCCCACTCACCCCATATATTTCCTTTCACCTCTCTATATCCTTTCACACTCCAGCCCCCACCTGCCCACTCACTCCATATATTTCCTTCCACCTCTCTCTATATCCTTCCACACTCCAGCCCCCACCTGCCCACTCACTCCATATATTTCCTTCCACCTCTCTCTATCCTTCCATACTGCAGCCCCCACCTGCCCACTCACCCCATATATCTCCTTCCACCTCTCTCTATCCTTCCATACTGCAGCCCCCACCTGCCCACTCACCCCATATATTTCCTTCCACCTCTCTCTATCTTTCCACACTTCAGCCTTCACATTGCTACTCACCCCATATATTTCCCCAGACCTGTCTCTATCCTTCTACACTCCAGCCCCCGCCTGCCCACTCACCCCATATATTTTCTTCCACCTCTCCCTATCCTTATACACTCCCGCCCCTGCCTGCCCAATCACTCCATATATTTCCTTCCTCTCTATCCTTCTACACTCCCGCCCCTGCCTGCCCACTCACTCCATATATTTCCTTCCTCTCTATCCTTCTACACTCCCGCCCCCGTCTGCCCACTCACTCCATATATTTCCTTCCTCTCTATCCTTCTACACTCCCGCCCCTGCCTGCCCACTCACTCCATATATTTCCTTCCACCTCTCTCTATCCTTCTACACTCCAGCCTTCACATTGCTACTCACCCCATATATTTCCCCTGACCTGTCTCTATCCTTCCATACTCCAGCCCCCACCTGCCCACTCACTCCATATATTTCCTTCCTCTCTATCCTTCTATACTCCCGCCCCAGCCTACCCACTCACTCCATATATTTCCTTCCACCTCTCTATCCTTCTACACTCCAGCCCCCACTTGCCCACTCACCCCATATATTTCCTTCCAACTCTCTCTATCCTTCCACACTCCCGCCCCAGCCTACCCACTCACTCCATATATTTCCTTCCACCTCTCTATCCTTCTACACTCCAGCCCCCACCTGCCCACTCACCCCATATATTTCCTTCAACCTCTCTCTATCCTTCCAAACTCCAGCCCCCGCCTACCCACTCACTCCATATATTTCCTTCCAACTCTCTATCCTTCCACACTCCAGCCCCCACTTGCCCACTCACCCCATATATTTCCTTCCTCTCTATCCTTCTACACTCTCGCCCCCGCCTACCCACTCACCCCATATATTTCCTTCCTCTCTATCCTTCTACACTCCAGCCCCCGCCTGCCCACTCACCCCATATATTTCCTTCCAACCCTCTCTATCCTTCTACACTCCAGCCCCCACCTGCCCACTCACCCCATATATTTCCTTCCATCTCTCTCTATCCTTCCAAACTCCAGCCCCCGCCTACCCACTCACTCCATATATTTCCTTCCAACTCTCTATCCTTCCACATTCCAGCCCCCACTTGCCCACTCACCCCATATATTTCCTTCCTCTCTATCCTTCTACACTCTCGCCCCCGCCTACCCACTAACCCCATATATTTCCTTCCTCTCTATCCTTCTACACTCTCGCCCCCGCCTACCCACTCACTCCATATATTTCCTTCCACCTCTCTCTATTCTTCTACACTCCAGCCCCCGCCTACCCACTCACTCCATATATCTCCTTCCACCTCTCTCTATCCTTCTACACTCCAGCCCCCACCTGCCCACTCACCCCATATATTTCCTTCCAACTCTCTCTATCCTTCCACACTCCATCCCCACCTGCCCACTCACCCCATATATTTCCTTCCACCTCTCTCTATCCTTCCACACTCCATCCCCGCCTACCCACTCACCCCATATATTTCCTTCCTCTCTATCCTTCTACACTCTCGCCCCCGCCTGCCCACTCACCCCATATATTTCCTTCCAACTCTCTCTATCCTTCTACACTCCAGCCCCCACCTGCCCACTCACCCCATATATTTCCTTCCATCTCTCTCTATCCTTCCACACTCTAGCCCCCGCCTACCCACTCACTCCATATATTTCCTTCCACCTCTCTCTATCCTTCTACACTCCAGCCCCCGCCTACCCACTCACTCCATATATTTCCTTCCACCTCTCTCTATCCTTCTACACTCCAGCCCCCGCCTACCCACTCACTCCATATATTTCCTTCCACCTCTCTCTATCCTTCTACACTCCAGCCCCCGCCTACCCACTCACTCCATATATTTCCTTCCACCTCTCTCTATCCTTCTACACTCTAGCCCCCACCTGCCCACTCACCCCATATATTTCCTTCCACCTCTCTCTATCCTTCCAAACTACAGCCCCCGCCTGCCCACTCACTCCATATATTTCCTTCCACCTCTATCCTTCCACACTCCAGCCCCCGCCTACCCACTCACTCCATATATTTCCTTCCACCTCTCGCTATCCTTCCACACTCCAGCCCCCACCTGCCCACTCACTTCATATATTTCCTTCCACCTCTCTATCCTTCCACACTCCAGCCCACACCTGCCCAATCACTCCATATATTTCCTTCCACCTCTCTATCCTTCCACACTCCATCCCCCACCTGCCCAATCACTCCATATATTTCCTTCCACTTCTCTCTATCCTTCCACACTCCATCCCCCACCTGCCCAATCACTCCATATATTTCCTTCGACCTCTCTATCCTTCCACACTCCATCCCCCACCTGCTCAATCACTCCATATATTTCCTTCCACCTCTCTATCCTTCCACACTCCATCCCCCACCTGCCCAATCACTCCATATATTTCCTTCCACCTCTCCCTATCCTTCCACACTCCAGCCCCCACCTGCCCAATCACTCCATATATTTCCTTCCACCTCTCCCTATCCTTCCACACTCCAGCCCCCACCTGCCCACTCACTCCATATATTTCCTTCCACCTCTCTCTATCCCTCCACATTCCAATATTGCACAAAATTGGAGAGGAAAAAGGACTACAGGTTATCCAAATGAATACAAACAATTCTATAATTCAAAAATATCAAAATAGTTTTATTAAATATATATTACAATTATAGAACTAGATTAAAATTTCCATGAGATGGCCATCCCACCACAATAGTACACACACACACACATCACCCACTGGCCAAATAATCACACACCACTAAAGGGGAATCATATAATGTAATGTAACTAGCAGCTCCGTAATGATGGCAATCCACTGGGCCCAGGTTTGCTTAAATCATAAATAGACCACAGTAAATGATAGTCTCCAGTATTACACAGAAGCAAGCAGCAAGCAGTTCAGATGTGTGCAGGATCACACCATACACTGACCATGCAGGCAGCAAGCCGTGAGCAGTTCATGCACAATGATGGCAATGCACTGGGTCTAGGCCACAGTGAGTAATGGTCTCCAGCACTATGCAGAAGCGAACAACAGACGGTTCAATTATGTGTAGATGTGATATACTTGGACTTTGCAAAGGCCTTCGACACTGTTCCCCACAAAAGTCTGGTGCAAAAGTTGAGGATGCAAGGACTGGGGAAGAGTCTGTGTTCATGGATAGGGAACTGGCTAATGGACAGAAAACAATGGATCGTACTCAAAATGGGAGACTGTTAGCAGTGGGGTCCCACAGGGGTCTGTACTGGGTCCACTGCTCTTCAATTTATTTATTCATGACCTAGTAGATGCAGTAGTGAGCAATGTTGCTATTTTTGCAGATGATACAAAATTGTGCAGAATCATCAACTCTCAGGAAGATAGTGTCATATTGCAACAGGATCTGGATAGGATGGCTATATGGGCACATACATGGCAGATGAAATTCAATGTTGAAAAATGTAAAGTCATGCATTTTGATCGTACCAATGGTCTAGCACCATACAAAATAAATGGGATACAGTTGGGGACATCAAACTTGGAGAAGGACTTAGGAGTACTCATCGACAACAAGTTAAATAATCGTACTCAATGCCAAGCCGCTGCAGCTAAAGCTAACAAAATTTTGGGATGCATTAAAAGGGAAATAAAAACTCGAGATGCTAGCATAATATTGCCCCTGTTTAACTCTCTAGTAAGGCCACATCTGGAATATGGAATTCAGTTCTGGGCACCACAATACAAAAAAGATATTGCAGTTTTAGAGCAGGTGCAGAGACTCGCAACAAAATTGATACGTGGGATGGAAGGTCTCGCTTACCAAGAAAGGTTAGATAAACTGAGTTTATTTAGTCTAGAGAAAAGACGCCTTAGAGGAGATCTAATTCACATGTATAAATACATCAGAGGGCAATATAATAGCTTGGCAGATGAGCTTTTTTTTACCTAGGCCTACTCAAAGGACTAGAGGACATGATCTGCGCATGGAGGAAAAACTTTTTAGCCATTTATTTAGGAAAGGGTTCTTTACAGTACGAGTGATTAAGATGTGGAATGCATTGCCACAGGAAGTCGTTATGGCAAACTCTATACCTGCATTTAAAGGGGGCTTAGATGCTTTCCTTGCGTTGAAAGACATCCATGGCTACAATTACTAGGTAATGCCTAATGATGTTGATCCAGGGTTTTTTTTCTGATTGCCATCTGGAGTCGGGAAGGAATTTTTCCCTTTTGGGGCTAATTGGACCATGCCTTGTAAGGGTTTTTTCGCCTTCCTCTGGATCAACAGGGATATATGAGGGAGCAGGCTGGAGTTGTACTTTGTACTGGTTGAACTCGATGGACGTATGTCTTTTTTTCAACCAAAATAACTATGTAACTATGTGTAAGATCGCACCATATGCTGACAAATGCAAGCAGCAGGCAATCAGCAGTTCAGCTTGCACCACTTCATGAACTAAGTACACCGGTATCCAGCGGTGACCGCCCGGGTCCAAACATGCAAAAGCTTCACAGGACAGCTAGCGGAGACGGCAAAGGAGTGAAAATAGCAAATAATGCAAAGTCAGTGTAGACATTCCTTAACAAATCTGGTGTCACCAATGATGGCTGTAGGAGCATGTAGTACAGAGGATGTGCTCATATGACCTGGCAAAGGCAGTTTCTATAGCAGATTGAGCGGCAAGTCACTGAGGGCAAAAGGCAAACAAACACAGCCAGATTAAAAAACAGTAGAACGCTCACCAATCCAGGTATGAGACTTCAGATGAACGATAGATCCAACTAGGTGAGGTGTGGATACAGCTCAAGATGGTACAGAGCTGGGGAGGCAGTGTGGTGGCGGTGCGGACCGCGTGGCCGGACGGCGTCTCATGAGGGTACACAGCCCTTACATGTTTTGCCGACTTCCGGCGTCTTCAAAAGGCGTGTCCCTGTACTCACGGTATGCGTACTTGTTAGACTAATCGGCCAATCAGCCGCCGGAGGAGAAAGAGGGCCGGAGGCCCTCCACACTCCAGCCCCACCTGCCCACTCACTCCATATATTTCATTCCACCCCTCTCTATCCTTCCCCACTCCATCCCCACCTGCCCACTCACCCCATATATTTCCTTCCACCTCTCTCTATCCTTCCACACTCCAGCCCCCGCCTGCCCACACATCTCATATATTTCCTTCCAACTCTCTCTATCCTTCCACACTCCATCCCCACCTGCCCACTCACCCCATATATTTCCTTCCAACTCTCTCTATCCTTCCACACTCCAGCCCCCACCTGCCCACACATCTCATATATTTCCTTCCAACTCTCTCTATCCTTCCACACTCCATCCCCACCTGCCCACTCACCCCATATATTTCCTTCCACCTCTCTCTATCCTTCTACACTCCATCCCCACCTGCCCACTCACCCCATATATTTCTTTCCAACTCTCTCTATCCTTCCACACTTCATCCCCACCTGCCCACTCACCCCATATATTTCCTTCCACCTCTCTCTATCCTTCCACACTCCAGCCCACACATCCCATATATTTCCTTCCAACTCTCTCTATCCTTCCACACTCCAGCCCCCGCCTGCCCACTCACCCCATATATTTCCTTCCACCTCTCTCTATCCTTCCACACTCCAGCCCTCACCTGCCCACACATCCCATATATTTCCTTCCAACTCTCTCTATCCTTCCACACTCCAGCCCCACCTGCCCACTCACCCCATATATTTCCTTCCAACTCTCTCTATCCTTCCACACTCCAGCCCACACATCCCATATATTTCCTTCCAACTCGCTCTATCCTTCCACACTCCAGCCCTCACCTGCCCACACATCCCATATATTTCCTTCCACCTCTCTCTATCCTTCCACACTCCAGCCCCCGCCTGCCCACTCACCCCATATATTTCCTTCCAACTCTCTCTATCCTTCCACACTCCATCCCCACCTGCCCACTCACCCCATATATTTCCTTCCACCTCTCTCTATCCTTCCACACTCCAGCCCCCACCTGCCCACACATCCCATATATTTCCTTCCAACTCTCTCTATCCTTCCACACTCCAGCCCCCGCCTGCCCACTCACCCCATATATTTCCTTCCACCTCTCTCTATCCTTCCACACTCCAGCCCTCACCTGCCCACACATCCCATATATTTCCTTCCAACTCTCTCTATCCTTCCACACTCCAGCCCACACATCCCATATATTTCCTTCCAACTCGCTCTATCCTTCCACACTCCAGCCCTCACCTGCCCACACATCCCATATATTTCCTTCCACCTCTCTCTATCCTTCCACACTCCAGCCCCCGCCTGCCCACTCACCCCATATATTTCCTTCCAACTCTCTCTATACTTCCACACTCCATCCCCACCTGCCCACTCACCCCATATATTTTCTTCCACCTCTCTCTATCCTTCCACACTCCAGCCCCCACCTGCCCACACATCCCATATATTTCCTTCCAACTCTCTCTATCCTTCCACACTCCATCCCCACCTGCCCACCTCTCTCTATCCTTCCACACTCCAGCCCCCACCTGCCCACACATCCCATATATTTCCTTTCACCTCTCTCTATCCTTCCACACTCCAGCCCCCATAGTATTATTATTACTACTACCACCATTAGGCATCTATATAGCACTGACATTTTCCATAGTGCTTATTAGAGCACATACTCCTGTAACTATATGTCCTCAAAGGAGCTCATAATCTAATGACAGGTGTAGAAACCATGAAAATTAACAAGTACACCAGCAAGAGATGCCAAATAATAAAACAATACAAATTGTATTAAATATTTACTCAAAACACAACAAATACATAGATGATTACAACTGGGCCCCACCAACTGCAACCAGGTCAAGCAGCATCAATGAGGAATTGTCATTATGTATCTAAATGTCTGAGAAATCCTATACAATACAATGCAAGTTTCCCTGCGTCATCAACTGACTGGTTGTGTGTCCCTGGCTTTTTTGTACTGAGCATGTGCGCAGCCAGGGCAGTTAAGACACAGGGCCGGATCTGACAGTTTGCTGTGTGTGGTTCACAGAGGTTCTCATTGCATTGTGGGAAATAACAGCTTTTTCCAACTGCCAAGCAAGCAGCTCCCTGTGTGCATATACTTCAGACAGTGGTGGGGAACGAGCAAGCTGGACGCGTATGTGCGCGCATTGCGGTGGGTAGCGGCTGTGACCTAGCGCCCTTTTTTTAATGGACGGGCCTTTTTACTAGTGTACTATAACTGTCCAAATAGTCACTGAGCTGTTATTATTTATACATGATTTAGTCAGTGTTTGCCCATTGTAATATCTTTCCTCTCCCTGATTTACATTCTGACATTTATCACATGGCGACATTTTTACTGCTGGAAGGTGATGTCTGTGGAAGGAGATGCTGCTTGCTTTTTGGCAATTGGAAACAGCTGTTATTTCCCACAATGCAACAAGGTTCCCACAGTGTGATGTCAGGACCATGGTCCCGACATCAGACTGTGGGAGGGGTTTCACCTCAATATCAGCCATACAGAGCCCCTGATGATCTGTCTGAGAAAAGGTAAAGATTTCTTATGCCGAATAGGGGTATCAGCTACTGCTTATTATTGGGATGCGGTCCAATCCTTGGTTACAGTTTCTCTTTAACCACTTTGTCCTCCACTACAGTATATCTACGTCAGCTGTGGCACCCTCCAAGCCATAGTGCCGTAGATATACTGACCTCCTTGCAGCCCTGCTGTGCACGATCGGGTGCGCTTCAGAGCGCACCCTCCGGCACTGTCAGCTGCAATACTAATTAGGGGAAGGGAACATGTTCCCTTTTGGCCAATTAGTATACCCTCCTCCCATGAATGATCGCTGCAGTAGTGAACTGCAGCGATCCTTCATCTGTCCCCCTCGGCGCACAAATAGTTAAAAAAAATGCGCAAGCAAGCAGCCACACTCACCTACCTCGGTCCTGCGACTGTCCTGAAGTCTGATCCTCCGATCACCGCTCTGAAGTCAGCCGCATATTGCCGGAAACCCGGGTCGCGGCTTGATGACGTCATCAAGCCGGGACCCGGGTTACCGGCAATATGCGGCTGACTGCAGAGCGGTGATCAGAGGATCAGGCTTCAAGACAGTCGCAGGACCGAGGTAGGTGAGTGTGGCTGCTTGCTTGTGCATTTTTTTTAAACTATTTGTGCGCCGAGGGGGCTGCCTAATGGGGGGGGGTGCATCTGGCTATGGATTATTGGGGGGAGGGGGGGATATGTAAAGGGGGGGGTGCATATGCACGGGGGGACATCTGAGTAACCAAGGGGAGGGGGAGTTTACACATTTTGCACATCTGGGCACCTGGGGGGGCCCATAACTTAATACTGGGGGCACATTTGGTTATAATGGGGGGCAGCACTAATCTTGGGGGTACATCTGACTATAATGGGGTAATCCTGATGCAGGGGACACATCTGGCTATAAAGAGGGGCACTATTCTTGGGGGTGCATCTGTCAATCGATTCTGGGGGTGGCAAACACAGGGGACACATCTGGCTATGCTGGGGGGGGGGGGGGGGGCTGATATTGGGGACACATCTGGCTATACTGGGGGGGGGTGATGCTGGGGACACATCTGGATATCTATACTGGGGCGACTTTAACTGGTTGCACAGTTTTTATGTCAATCGCACTTTTTATTTTTAAACAGAAATTGGTCAAAATTGAGAAATGATGCATTTTTTTATTTTTTCCCCCTTTTTCCCATTAAAATGCATAGAGAGGAACATTTTATTTGGGACCAAATACCCCCCAATGAAAGCTTAGTTTGTCTTGAAAAAAACGATATATAGATCATTTAAGTAGCACGAGTACAGATGAAGTTATTGGTGATTAAACAGGGACACCGCTAAAGCGTCAAAACTGCTCTGGTCAATAAGGGGAAAACAAGGTCTGGATGCGAAGTGGTTAAATCTGACTGGATTAGCTGCATACTTGTTTCAGGAGTGTGATTCGGACACTACTGCAGCCAAAGAGATCAGCAGGACAGCGAGGCAACTAGTGTTGATTAAAAGGATATAAATATGGCAGCCACCATATCCTTCTCAGTTTAAGTGTACGTTAGGAGTTTATGATCAAGCTCAATCCATATCCCATCATTACATATAACAAAATAAAGACCAAACAATCCTGCTGGTGAAATTCAACACCAATAATACCATGTGGACATAACAAACAGAGATGTAGGTGTTTACAACATAACTGAGTACTGTGGTTGTTAATATCGCGGGTCATATAATCCACATTGCACAAAGGTCATCTGAGTAGAACACAGTGAGATTGAACGCAGGGTCAGGCATTCATTAATAAACAAGCAACAGTGTATAATGTGCTGCAAAATTACATTATATGATGGAAAAGTTCTGTTGGGAAACACATAAAAGGAATGACCCAATTAGATAAAGCTTCACAGCTTCTGGCTGTCAGCGCATGCTTGCACGGCCGATTCTAGACATTTTGCTGCCTGAGGCAAACTTGTGAGGATGCGCCCCCCTGATGTGGAATGATCGCACAGCACCCGACAAGTTACTCTGCTTCATTTAATGTTCTCACATGACATGCTGCAGCTCAACACAATAACACACTGGCTGGCTGTGCTCACCCTCAGCCTCTCTATTTCTCCTTAGTCAGGACAGCAGTGCCACCTCCTCCCTTCTGCTGTGCAAGTCAAATGAAACACTGCTGCTCTCCTGCCTCTCCCCTCCCCCTTCAGTCACTGTCAGACTCCTCACACAGCACAACAAGCCGCTTTTCCCCAATGATGGCCTCTTCACCTTGCTCTCCTGTTGCATCTCTTCCTACTCTGACTGTATGCTGTAAATGTAAACACACAGTACAAACATGCTGCCCCTGTAATCTGTGCACCTGATGCAAATGTTTCACCTTGCTTCATGAGAGAACCGGCCCTGCATTCTTGTTATAAGAAACTAGCTATCAAACTAGCTATCACTACTATCTGCTTTGGTTTTATTTACCCATGACTGATATAACCTGCCTGTCATTTGCATCATCTGCAATCATAGCTACTTGCCTTTCACTGGATTATCTGCTCATCTTTGGAAATATCTGTAAGCTCTGATATTTGCCTGTTGTTGGTATTCTCTGTACATTTTGGTATTACCTGCATTTAAGGACACCTGTCTAAAGGCTCCTACACATTTCCAACAAAGCACACGACCAACTCGACGACATGTCCAACCACACGACAACCCATTGACACGTCCTGTATTTCCACATGGCCAAGCCAACTAAACTACCAACCCATTCTCATACTGTGCACGCAAGTAGAACAATGCACTGCCCAATACGGCCATGTTAAAAACAAGCAAAAGTTGTTCAACTTGTACACACGTGGCCAACTGCACGATATCAGCCCAACAGTCGTGTGAGTTGATCCGCCAGTTGGATCGGACAAACCGCCTGTTATCAGTCACTCATCTATTCATTTGCCATGCGTACACACGCCCAGCTATCGTCCAACAGACCAAGTACACACGCCCAGCTATCGTCCAACAGACCAAGTACACACGCCCAGCTATCGTCCAACAGACCAAGTACACACGCCCAGCTATCGTCCAACAGACCAAGTACACACGCCCAGCTATCGTCCAACAGACCAAGTACACACGCCCAGCTATCATCCAACAGACCAAGTACACACGCCCAGCTATCGTCCAACAGACCAAGTTTGGACAGTAGTTGGACAGAATAGTTGCACAGTGTTAAGGCCTTGTCCAATGATACACTAAGGAGAAAGACCAAGGTCGCACCAGGATATGTCATATAAATGGTCTTTATTAATCACATTGAAAGCTTAAAAAACAAGTAATAACTAAGTAAAGGGGGTGGGGCATCAATGCAATAATGTATACTGGTATAATCGCCACAAAATATTAATATGATAAAGTCATGCCTCCCATCAACAAGCATAAATAGCAAAAAAAAACTCCAATGCATCAGAGCAGGGCCAGGTCAAGGCAGAGGCGAGAGAGGCTCCAGCCTAAGGGCACAGTGTAGGAAGGTGCGCACAACTCACTCAGCTTTCATTACACTATTGTGTTAGAAGCAGAGAGAAATAAGAAAAGCGGATAAATGGCAGAGGTTGCAGGTCAGATAACTAGAGATTAAGGTGTTGGGGGGGGGGGTTTGGGGGCTCTGGGTTGCCTCCTAGTCCAATAGCAATCAGTGTGTGTTGGCTGGGGTTCGAAGGATGGAGGGGCGCACTTTGGTGTCTCAGCCTTGGGTGCTGGAGGACCTTGTCCCGGCTCTGCATCAGAGTAATAAATATATCATATATAAACCAAATAACTATATTATAAATAACATACCATTCAAAACTGATTCAGAAATAAGACTGATCACCAAGTGCCAATAGATTATGTGCCTAAAATGGAACATAAATAAAGTACAATGTGCTTGTGCAGCCTATATGTTCCCATGCTGCAAAGCAGCAGACAGAAGAACTTGAAATGAAGACCACCAGTGAGGGAATAGAAAAGTGGAGGAATGAGGGAGTGCAGGGAGAGTGGAAAAGTAACGAGTGTGGAGGTCCTGGATCAGCGAGAGAAGGAAGCGAGGCAATGGAGGTAAAGAGGTACGAGGATGGAAGGAGTGTTACCTGGATGGAGACATGGTGATTCCAGTGCGCTGTACCCCAGGCTCGGCGGGACTTTGGTGGTGTTTTCACTCTGGCTCATTCTCAGAGACCCCATGTGCACCAACTTCCGATATAAGCTCCACCCCCTTGCAGCCATGTGCCGTGCCGCTTCTGTGGCAGTCTGTATCTCCGATAGCACTTGTCTGTAAGGGGGCGGGGCTAAGCACTGGAAGTCGGCGCACAGGTGGTCTCTGGGGGTGAACTACTGTATATACTCGAATACAAGACGACCTCAGGTATAAGTCGACTCCAATATTCAACCCTCTTAAGCTGGAATTTTTTATAGACTCAAGCATACAGTGGTGTGAAAAACTATTTGCCCCCTTCCTGATTTCTTATTCTTTTGCATGTTTTTCACACTTAAAGGTTTCTGCTCATCAAAAACCGTTAACTATTAGTCAAAGATAACATAATTGAACACAAAATGCATTTTTAAATGATGGTTTTTATTATTTAGTGAGAAAAAAAACTCAAAACCTACATGGCCCTGTGTGAAAAAGAAATTGCCCCCTGAACCTAATAACTGGTTGGGCCACCCTTAGCAGCAATAACTGCAATCAAGCGTTTGCGATAACTTGCAATGAGTCCTTTACAGCGCTCTGGAGGAATTTTGGCCCACTCATCTTTGCAGAATTGTTGTAATTCAGCTTTATTTGAGGGTTTTCTAGCATGAACCGCCTTTTTAAGGTCATGCCACAACATCTCAATAGGATTCAGGTCAGGACTTTGACTAGGCCACTCCAAAGTCTTCATTTTGTTTTTCTTCAGCCATTCAGAGGTGGATTTGCTGGTGTGTTTTGGGTCATTGTCCTGCTGCAGCACCCAAGATCGCTTCAGCTTGAGTTGACGAACAGATGGCTGGACATTCTCCTTCAGGATTTTTTGGTAGACAGTAGAATTCATGGTTCCATCTATCACAGCAAGCCTTTCAGGTCCTGAAACAGCAAAACAACCCCAGACCATCACACTACCACCACCATATTTTACTGTTGGTATGATGTTCTTTTGCTGAAATGCTGTGTTACTTCTACGCCAGATGTAACGGGACACGCACCTTCCAAAAAGTTCAACTTTTGTCTCGTCGGTCCACAAGGTATTTTCCAAAAAGTCTTGGCAATCATTGAGATGTTTTTTAGCAAAATTGAGACGAGTCTTAATGTTCTTTTTGCTTAAAATTGGTTTGCGCCTTGGATATCTGCCATGCAGGCCGTTTTTGCCCAGTCTCTTTCTTATGGTGGAGTCGTGAACACTGACCTTAATTGAGACAAGTGAGGCCTGCAGCTCTTCAGATGTTGTCCTGGGGTCTTTTGCGGCCTCTCGGATGAGTTTTCTCCGCGCTCTTGGGGTAATTTTGGTTGGCTGGCCACTCCTGGGAAGGTTCTTCACTGTTCCATGTTTTTGCCATTTGTGGATAATGGCTTTCACTGTGGTTCGCTGGAGTTCCAAAGCTTTAGAAATGGCTTTATAACCTTTACCAGACTGATAGATCTCAATTACAGTACTTTGTTCTCATTTGTTCCTGAATTTCTTTGGATCTTGGCATGATGTCTAGCTTTTGAGGTGCTTTTGGTCTACTTCTCTGAGTCAGATATCTCCTATTTAAGTGATTTCTTGATTGAAACAGGTGTGACAGTAATTAGGCCAGGGGCTGACTACAGAAATTGAACTCAGGTGTGATAAACCACAGTTAAGTTATTTTTTAACAAGGGGGGGGCAATCACTTTTTCACACAGGGCCATGTAGGTTTTGAGTTTTTTTTCTCACTAAATAATAAAAACCATAATTTAAAGCTGCATTTTGTGTTCAATTATGTTATCTTTGACTAATAGTTAACGGTGTTTGATGAGCAGAAACATTTAAGTGTGACAAACATGCAAAAGAATAAGAAATCAGGAAGGGGGGAAATAGTTTTTCACACCACTGTAAGTCTACCCAGCCAATTAATGGCTGCACTTGGGGCTCAGGAGGGGTTAATGACTGTACTACATACAGTATTGCAGCCATTAACCCCTCCTGTCCCTTAAGTGCAGCCAATACCTCCTCCAAGACCCCAAGTGCTGCAATTATTCAGTCCCTTTTATGCAGCCCATTATTTCTCTCTTGTCCCTTTCCTTGCTAATTATTGTGGCCAGGACTTTCTGACTTGTTTTCTTGGCATATCCTTTCCTTGAAGTATCACTTACCACAGGGTAAAGTGCTGCAAATGGGAATGTCACTATTAGTACACACATTACTCTGTGCTCAGTGTTGCCTTTGACTCGTGCATAAGTCGACCCCAATACTTTTATGAAGTGAATCAGACCTAAAACTCGAGTATAAACAGTAGACTGAAAACACAGCCAAAGTCCATACCATGTCTATTTTAGACTTCATAGTCACTTTAAGAATTAAATAAGCGATGGCACTGTATTAATAGCAGATTGTGTATGTGTGTGGCAGTAGTGGTGGTGGATAGGTGACACGTTATTTGCCAAGATCAACAAGCATGTCAGATATGGCTCTGCTGGTAGCTATGCACGTAGACATTTCCATACAGAAATCAGGGCATCTGTAGTTCTAAATAATAACCTCCCCAAGCAACCTATTGTTCTATATTGGTTAATAAGAGTAAGTACCAAGGCTAAGAGCCTTTCTAAATGAGAAGGCATAAGGATTAACGAGCATCTATGGAGCATCTCAGAAGGCGTAATGGCTAAATATGATGCTATTTGGGACCTCAGGACTTATAGCAAGGCCTTCATGTAATTTCCTCCCTGTCGGTTGTTCTGCTTCATGACCAACTAGCTGATAAGAGATTGCTCCAATTATAATTTACAATGTAAATTAATAAGCTAAATCTAGATTTTGTTGGCTAAGGGTCCCTATTCTCCAAACCCCTCCCCCTCCATTCTCCATCTTTCTTTCCTACACTCTAGTTTTCCTTTTTCTTAACTTTAATAACTCTATATTCTAGCTCATCCAATATTTAAATATGTCTGTTTTACTTTATCCTCATTTAATGGCTCCATGGAACATCTACATTTACGGTATATATATCAACCTTAATTTCAAGGTTAAGGTATTGGCTTTCTTTAGCTAATTAGGGCTGAGATGTTAAAACCCAAGTTCAGGCCAGGGACAGGTTTTTTAAATATGCATTTAATAGAACATTGTTTTAAATGAATTACCGTAAGAATTGAAAGGTTTCGTTAAAATAGCTGCAGTTTTTACAGAAAAATAAATGGAAAATATCCACTGTACCAATTCTCAGCTCCTCATCTTCACCTCAGCACTCTCCAGCTGCCTGATCAATCCCTCTGTCCTCCCCACATCAGTTTAAGGCCCATACACACGCTCAACAAAACTGCCCGATTGTCATCCGACTTTAGTCTGTTTTGGAGTGTTGGATGACAGGCGTGTGTATGTGTGCAAACGACTTGACGAGTGACTGATAACAGGCATTGCACCCAGTCCAACTGTCGGACCAATGTTGGCCTATGGCCGTCTGATATTGTGCAGATGGTCCATGTGTACAAGTCATTTCAACGACTATTAAACGACTTGTACTTGTTTTCAATGTGTACTCCATCATTCCACTATCGTGTGCAGTAAGTAAATGAGTTGGTCGTTTATCCGTCCGAATGTGTGGACATACAGGTCGTGCAGTACGTCAGGTTGTTTGGTTCGTCGTGTCGTGCAGGGGGTCATTTGCATGTTGTGTGATTGTTGAACGTGTGTGTATAGCTTTAGTCTGAAGCCATTGTTTCTGATAGGCCAAAATCAGTGATAACAGATGAATTCCAATTGGCCCTGCTGCAGTGGAAAAGTCAGTTTATTCCACAGTCGGCATACACCGTAGTTTGCAAGTTAGGATACTGTCACATGCCATATACGAAGTGTGTCATAAACAGTGGGTGCAGCACTGGTGGGATCCTGATGACCGTTTTGCGCCTCCAAGACTCTGCCTCAGAGGAAGCGCAAAATGGCCCTCAGGCTGCCACCAGTGCCCACACCCACTGTTTATGACTCTCTCTCTTCGGTCCACCTTAAAAGGCATTGTTTGGCAAGGTGTGAAAAATATCACCAAGGAGAAAACTTAGGAGAAAAAGTAAATTGAATAATGGCCGTGGTGGGCTAAAGTCTATTTCATTTCCCAGGAGATGTTAGATTAGTGTGGCCACAGCCTTTTCTCAAAAAACAGACTTGCACCTCTCCATTCCCAATTCAACTCTTCTGCTCATCTTATCCACCTCTACTACTGCTCCTCTGATTCTGCCCCCCCCCCCCCCTGCCAATCTCTCCACTGGCTGACAGTTACCCAAAGGATATCCAATTAAAACTCCTAACTCTGCCATACAAAGCTATGCATACGCTGTCTCCTCCATACATTTCTTCATTAATCTCTAGATACCATCCACCTCGGAACCTTCACTCCTTCCATTAAACCGTCTCAACTAGCTTGGTCACCTCCTCTCACTCTCATCCAGCACATCTCGCGAGTGTCACCTCTACTGGAACTCTCTCCCACAGCCTGTTTGTCATGCTCTAAGCCTGGAAACTTTAAAATATACTCTTTAAACATGTTTATAATTTGTTATAGCTAGACTTGGAGGCTCACGGTCTCATTTACTAACCACCTTCATCTCTCTCCTGGCTTCTCCATCCACTAACCTCTACATTGAAAGCTTGCAAGGGAAGAGGCCTCCCCCTAATGTTTCCTGTTTCTGTAGTACTTTATTGAAAGAACATGTACCAGTGCTGGCGATGTTTTAAACCACACATCAACTATGTATGTATTTGTATTGTTGGGCATCTTGACTGTACAGTGTGTTGAACTTTTCATGTATCTATGCTCCCCACTATTACAAAAAATAATAATACTTTTTTTGAAACTCTTCCCTTACAAAGGAACTATTGGATAGTGTACTCTGCCTCTGATACAGGAGACCAGTGTTTGAATCTTGTCTCTTCCTGGTACACTGGTACTGCCTGCTGCACTCTGGCGCTTTGAGTGCGCCAGGAGAAAAGTGCAGTATGTGTTCTGTGTCTTGTCTCTTAAGAATAAGAATCTCAGGTTTAACACTGAAAAACAGAAGGTAATTGTGATTATTCAGGTTGGAGTGAGCTCTGAGGTGTCCCACAATACATCACTGCTGAGTGTGAAAATCATCTCTTTGTTGCGCTCGGTGTTCTCCCCAGAAATTTTTTCCAGCCGGGTGGCATGAAAAAGTAGGCGAGATGAGAATGCAGGGCCAGTGCTTCTGTGAGCAACTCTGCGTACTGCATAGGAGGAGGTGAGCCGATGACAGCCGGGTGGTCACTAAAACTAGCCGGGTGCAGCACCCGGCTAAAAGAGCCTGGGGAGAACACTGGTGCAGATAGCTAACCACACCCCCAGAACTGCAGGAATACAATGATGTATCAGCATGTTAATATTACAGAGCCAAACAAATACAACATGCATGCAGAATGTTTTAGATTGATTGAGCCTCATCAGTGCATGGCATGGATTAACATGGCTCTATGGGGTAGGACTTGAAACACCAGGGGCCTGATTCACAAAGCGGTGCTAACAGTTAGCACCCTGGTGAAAAGCCCTTTATCACGCCTAAACTCAGTTTAGGCATGATAAGTTTAGGTGTGATAAGTTTAGGTGTGATAAGTTTAGGCATGATAAGTTTAGGTGTGATAAGTTTAGGCATGATAAGTTTAAGCACCAACTGCGTTAGCACCGCAGTGCTGATCAAAAGTTTTGCGCTAGCAAAGTCTGGTGCACTTCGCATAGAGTTCAATGGCGCTGCTTTGCGTGCGGGACTTTGCACGCTATCTAAACTTAGCATGCCTAAACTTATCACACCTAAACTTATCACGCCTAAACTGGCTTTTCACCAGTGTGGTGCAAAGGTTATCATGCCTAAAGTCTTTTAGGCGTGATAACTGAGTTATCACCGCTTTGTGAATCAGGCCCCAAGAGTTACAGATTGCCCAGGAAGGTCATTGTGAACCATAAATCAAAGGGGTGTGTACAGGGCTGAAAGAGACCAAAAAGTTTCCATGCTAAAATGCTATGAAAAACTGTCTTAAAACAGGAGGTATTTGCAATTATTCAAGTTGGGTTGTGATTATTTATCCCAACCGGAATAATTGCAAATAATAATTAATAATTGCAGAACGGGATTTCCTGTAGGGTAGGAGGGAGGGATCAGTGAGGGGGGAATCATGTAGCTAGATCTAGGTTAGCAACATGATAAAAAAAAAAATTAGGTGAAAAAAAACACCCGCGCCCATGCGGCTGGGATTTAAAACGCCAGGGAGGTTAACATTGTCACCAAAATAGATGTCAGCACCAACACATTTAAACCATCAAATTTTGGAATCTACCTTGCTCTCGGCTTTGGTGCCAACTGTTACAGTAGAGGGGAGAGTGGGGATTTTTTACAGTAGGATACACACTGTAATACAATATTTAATCCTTCCTCACACTATTCAAAACTAAAAAAAGCTTTGTCTAGTGTTGCATTTTACTGCTTTTAAGAATTATTTTACATAAATGAAGTTATATACAGTACTTTGTGTTTGGTGACCTTCTGAGATCCCCCTCCTCATGTTTCTTGACATTACAACTTTAAGTATTATCTTATGGAATTTCATCGGACCTAATACGGGCAACGTCTACCTCGATTATATGACAAGCTGACTTAATCAGCCCACTTAGTGCAGAAACATTCCTGGCAGCAAGTCATATATAACCAGAACCAGACCTCAGAAACGCAGCCACACACTCTGGGCATCTGGATTTTCTCCAGTGAGAAAAATGCTTTGCCAGGTTTCCGTGTGGCTGAAAGCAGCCAATACGACGCACAAATTTTATGTTCAATTTTTGACGCAAAGCAATTTTTTTTTTACTTTTTAATGTAAATAGGCAGCTCTGGCACATTACAAAGAGCATCATGGTTATTACACATTTATATAGCGCCCAGACATTTTCCACAGTGCTTTACAGAGTGCAACTATTCACATCAATCAACGTCCCTCAGAGTGGCTCACAATGTAATATCCCTACCACAGTCTAGGCCAATAAAACCAGAGCTCTCACAAACACCCAGCTAAACACAGAGATAATGTTTTGGCTAAGATTAAAACACAGGACTATAACACAGCACAGAAAGATTGCTAATCACTTAATGTGCACGCACACAAACAGTGTGCACACTACAAAGTGTACTTTAGGGATACTAGAAGCATTGCAATTACCAGTAGATGAAGGGGGCTAGCACTCCCAGACTATCTGCTAGATGGAGGTTTAGTCAAGACACTTATAATCTGGCAGTGGAGGCAGCTTTGCTTGGCTCCTATGAGAGGCTCACTAATCTGGGGTACTAAAGAGGAAGTAAACTCGACATCACCAATGAAAACAACAGCTAATGCTTGGAAACAAGTGGAAAAATACTTTGCATTGGGGTCCATCCTTTTCTCCCCCCACCCTTTTTAATTTTTCTTTTTTCTTCTCTTTCTCCCCTTTCTTTTTCTCCTCCTATCACACTCCTTATACAGCTTCTGTGGTAGGATTGCTAATAAATAGACTTTAATTAACGTAACTCCATTAGTTAATGGAAATAGAAAATTTTGGATTCTCCGACACAAATAGAGCACGACAGGTTCGGAAATATTCTGGTCTGGATGGAAGGTTTTGGTGACTACATCCCCAGATAATTATAAAAAGAGTACCGTATGTCATGGAGTGTGTCCTTGGGCTTGTTTCACAAAGCTACTACAGCAGCGCAGCTTAACGAGTGTAGAGAGAGTTATAATTGCCTGCGCACACTATGTGCGCAGTGAAATTACGCATTGATTAGCTATTGTAAATTGCGCTTCGTTACTCTTAACGAGCGCTATACTGAACCCGCCCGGAGGGTCCAGTAGCTTCAAAGTACAAGATTCCTGCACTTTAATTGGCCCTGTAGGCTGCCTGTCACTTGACACTCAGTGTAATTTCACTGCGCACGCTATGGCTGCACAGCGTGCGCAGGCATTTGTAACTCTCTCTACACTCATTAAGCTGCGCTGCTGTAGCAACGCAGCTTTGTGAATCAAGCCCCTTGTCTCTCGACTTACTTAGCTCTGCTCCCCTTCCATTTCCTCCTCTATTTTACGCCTCTTATTTATGGTTGTCAGCCATGGGTGCTGTAAGACATGGTGGTTATTGGTTTCTAAACTCCAACCAAGTGAGGTCTACAAACGATTAACACTCTGACAATAAGAACCCGGTATAGATATTAGGACCCAAGTTTCTGAATACTATATTACTGCAGAAGACTCAATTGTCTGTAGCCTCTGTTCTGGCCCTCACGCTGTTTTTCTCTGTAATTCTCTTACCAGTGGGCACAGTTGTTTTTAGTGTATTCACTGGATGTTGTAATGTTATCTGTTAAAAAAATATATATTTGTGGGGAAAAAAACTGTAGGGATGCTCATGCTTATGCAAGAAAACATACAAGCCCCATACCCCAGTGCAGCAGTGGAGTGCTGTCACGCCTTCCTGGCTTTGATTAGCAGATAAATTACCCGGGGGAAATGTTAAGAAATACCTGAATGATGAGGTGCATTACATGCAAGGAGCAGAGGATTCATCTCAGCATTCTCAGATACAGGGGACAAGTAAATCAAATGGCATCCATTGTCATACACTGTACTGCTTGGTTAGGAATAGCAGGGTGCATGGCAATGTTTCACCTGGAACACAACACATGCTCTGGAATGCCACCTGAAGGAAGGTGGCAATGTGGCAACAACAAAAAATGGGGGAGGAGAATGAGCAATTTTTCTCAGGGAACAGTTTGTTAACATGTTACTCAGGTTCTATTATTATTATTTAGTATTTATATAGCGCTGACATATTAGTCGGCATGTATATTAGTCTAGAGTCAATTAAGAGGGAACCCAATTAACTTATCTGTATGTTTTTTGGGGGGAGTTTGGAGAAAAGCGGAGTACCCGGACAAAACCTATGCAGACACGGGGAGAACATACAAACTCCTTTCAAGATGTTGCCCTTGCTGGGATTCAAACCGGGGACCCATCACTAGCGAGAGCGATAACCACTACGCCACCATGCTGCCCATATTCTATGGGATAACAGAGCTTATGGCTAGGATAGAAAACTGCATCCAAATGTTAAGAGTTTCAGGATACCCAGATAGTTTCACAAGGAAGAATACACCTCCACACTTTCACAAGCATGGTGGATCGAGAAAAGCATCTAAAAGGCAAAGAAAACAAACTGGTGCTCAGCTTGATTTTCCACCACTCCATAAATCAAGACTTGTTTTAACAGCTTATGTGATTGGCATTCACGAGGTCTCACCCAGGCCACCAGCCCAGAATGACACAAGCTCTGCCCAGCAGAAGAAGATCTGCTGATTCACCACTGCGAGAAGTGCTCCCTGGCTCAGAACCAGTAATAGGATGCCCTGGCTCAGCACCATCTTACGGGAAGCCACTGCTGTCCAGAGGACACCAGTACAACTGTGTAACATTACTCAATCTGAAAGAGCTATATAAACAGCTTCTAAAACAGCACTGTAAAAGCAAACACAAAATAAATGTACTGAACAGAGAGATGTACACATATCCAATGAGGTCCTCTAAGAAACAGATAATCTGTGACCTGCTTATGACAGAGTGGGGCATTTTAGCTATTTACAACCCTCAGCTCACAGAGCTATGTGAAGTCTAGACCCTTATCTAAAAATAACTGACCTGAGAGGGACAGAATTAAAGGGTACCTGAAGTGACATGTGACACGATGCGATAAACATGTGTAGGTAGAGTCCTAATCCTACTTAGAACAAGGCGGCTTTCCATTTTTTTCGCAGGGCTTTAAATGACACTTTCTCTGCAGTTAGACTGTGGATGAGAAAAACATGTGAGAGTAAGAATCCTACAAAAAGTATGTATAGGAGTGAATTTGAAGAGGAACTGTAGTAAAAATAACATAATTAATAAAATCGCTTATTTTTTACAATCTTCATTTATAGATTATTTAGTCAGCGTTTGCCTATTGTAAAATCTTTCCTCTCCCGATTTAGAATCTGAAATTTATCACAGGTGGCAAAATCTTTAGTTCTGCCAGGTGTTTTGTACGGAATGGTCGTTACTGAGAGTTTTATGCACAGAGGGAGATCTTGTTTGCTTGGCAGTTGGAAAAAAAAATGTTATTTCCCACAATGCAACAAAGTTCACTGACCGCAAACTGTCAGGAACATGGTCATGACATCACCCTGTGGGAAGGGTTTCATCACAATATCGGCCATACAGACCTCCCCTTCAGATGATCTATTTGAGAAAAGGTAAAGATTTCTTATGGAAAAGGGGGTATCAGGCTACTGATACCCCCTTTTACTTTATACTGGTTGAACTCGATGGACGTATGTCTTTTTTCAACCAAAATAACTATGTAACTATGATTGGGATGAAGTTCAATCTTTGGTTACAGTTCCTCTTTAAAGGGAACCTTAACTGAGAGGGATATGGATGTTTCCTTTTAAAGGGGAACTGAAGTAAGAGGTATACGGAGGCTGCCATATTTGTTTCCTTTTAACCAATACCAGTTGCCTGGCAGCCCTGCTGGTCTATTTCTCTGCAGTAGTATCTGAATAACACCAGAAACAAGCATGCAGCTAGTCTTGTCAGATCTGACTTTTAAGTCTGAAACACCTGATCTGCTGCATGCTTGTTCAGGGGCTATGGCTAATAGTATTAGAGGCAAAGGATCAGCAGGGCTGCCAGGCAACTGGTATTGCTTAAAAGGAAATAAACATGGTAGCGTCCATATACCTCTCTCTTCAGTTCCCCTTTAAACAATACCAGTTGCCTGACAGTCCTGCTGATCTCTTCAGCTGCAGTAGTGGAGGAATCACACACCTGAAACAAGCATAAAGCTAATCCAGTCTGACTTCAGTCAGAGCACCTGATCTGCATGCTTTTTGAGGGGCTGTGGCTAAAAGTATTAGAGACGAAGGATCAGGAGAGTCAGGCAACTGGTATTATTTTAAATGGAAAAATGCATATCCTTCTCAGTTTAGGTTCCCTTTAGGCTTTAACCTGCCTGGCGGTATTCCTGAAAGTAGCTCGGGATAAGAATTAGTAGCTGGGAGCGGTAAGCCCGAGCTATATTTAGGCTAGCTAAATTAGCAGCTCCAGCTGCTTGCCTGGGTCCCGCGCACGATCAGTGCTGTCCAGCGAGACTCCAGGGCTCTCCTGCCGGCTACCGAGATCCCCAGCTTCTCTCTTCTTCCTGGATCCTGGTGGCCAATCAGCGGTGGTGCAGCGGTACGTGAGCGGCGTGACGTCATCGGGGGCGGCACAAAATTTAAAGTGGACCTGAACTTTTGCACAGGACAGAAGAAAATTGGGGAAATGCAGGCTGTTTGAATGTAGAGAGTGTAACCTGCCTAATCCCCCCTTTGGATCAGATCTTTTGCACAGGAAAGAAGGTAAACATAGAGAAATACACCCATGTATGTAAAGAGATTAGACTCTCTAATTCCCACTCTGGTCCTGAACACAGGACAGAAGGAAAACATAGAGAAATACAGCCTGTATGTATATAGAGAGTTTAGCCTGTCTAATTCCTCCTCAATTGACTCTAATTACAAGTTGTAATTTGATCTCTCCCGTGTCACAATACTGCCATGGCAGATAAGCTCATTTAAAACAGAATGGTAACAATATAGCCATTTGCTTCCCAACTGCTTCTAAGCTAAGTGCTTCTTCTGATCTGCCTTACTGTTACCGATTTTTGTCTGGATTTTGCCTACTCTCTGTCTGCCGCCTGCACCGACTGCTGCCTGGATTTTGACTACTCTCTGCCTGCCACCTGTACCGAGCTCAGCCTCGATTTTGACTATTCTCTCCCTGCCGCCTGCACCGACCTCTGCCTGGATTTTGACTACTCTCTGCCGGCCACCTGCACTGACCTCTGCCTGGATTTTGTCTACTCTCTCCCTGCCGCCTGCACCGACCTCTGCCTAGATTTTGACTACTCTCTGCCGGCCGCCTGCACCAACCTCTGCCTGGATTTTGACTACTCTCTGAAGGCCGCCTGCACCGACCTCTGCCTGGATTTTGACTACTCTCTGCCGGCCGCCTGCACCAACCTCTGCCTGGATTTTGACTACTCTCTGAAGGCTGCCTGCACCGACCTCTGCCTGGATTTTGACTACTCTCTGCGTGTCACCTAAGACTGATAGCAAAGGGAAAAAAAGTCTGAAAGAAATCACGTTTCTAGTGCCTCGATTGTGATGTCGCCCTCTGTGCCATTCCCTGTTTCAAAATATACCAAACACATGAGGTGTTTTAGGTATATACTGTATGTACATACTGTATAGTCTGGTGCCTTATTTGTACAGTTTCACTATTTTTTAAGTTTTTTCACAAATTTAATTAATTTAATTTATTTATTCAATTAAATCAATTAACCCACACTCTCCTGCAAATAGTGACTACATACCAGCCATCCAGGAACCAATACTGTTTCTTCAGCTAAGTTAAAAGCAGAGGTCCTACTTTGCAAAAAAAAAAAGATTATTTTGCGCAGTCATATACCACGCAGAGGCCCCGTTGTAGTATGATTCACGGAAGTCCAGTAGAACAAAGGCGCTCGGGCTTCTTTAAGGCCTTGTTTCCATCTGTGCGCTTCTGTCCGCTTTTCAGCAACATGTATCAATCTGTAATGTTGATGTGCTGATGAAAAGTGGAGAGAAGCGCACAGAGGCTCACAGATAGAAACAAGGCCTGAGGCGTACAAGGGTATGGGAACTCTTTGGACTATCCACAGCCTTTCCTCTAACAAGGTAAGTATCTTTTTTCTTTTCAAGCTTCAGAATTACTTTGGGCTTGTATGGATATGTGCACAACTGCAGGCATGCAGAGCTACACAATACCTTATCTCATTTCCATGATCAGTTCCAAAGGTAATATAATAATGAAATAGGAAAAAACAAAACAGATACTATCCTACTGTATAGAGCCTTCCTGCTTCTCTCACGGTCCCCTCGTTCCAGCGCCGTCACCCCCGGTAGCAGTATCTGACCAATCAGTCGAATACTGCTCTATGCTTGAAAGTCTTCGGGAGCCCAAGTGCTCCAAAGATGGATGGCTCTGTAGTGCGCCTGCTCTAACTCGCTCTCACAGGCGCAGTACGGAGCTGGGCCCATCTTCGGGAGCACTCGGGTTCCCAAACATTTCCAAAGCCTCCCACAGCGGCAGATTGGAACATGGTGACAGCGCTGGAATGAAGGGACCCTGTGCAGCGCTGCGGAAGATGTCGGCGCTATATAAATACTAATAATAATAATAATAACAACCATGAGAGGAACGGGAAATCTCTATAGGAACCTTCCTTATCCATAGGTAAGTATCCGGTTTCTTACTTTTTCACTTGACATTATCTTTAAATAAGATGACTGCTTTGAGAATTTGACCGCAGTAGTTCATTTTAATTGTACAAAAAATTTCTATTTATATGAATTCAACAAAAACATATCAGTAATAATGACAAAGACAGAAACAATCTCTTGTTCCTCAAATGCACCCAACACACATCCAAACTCGCAGTTAACAGAACATTCTGTAATGGTTTATCTTCCATCTCTCATCCCAATAACAGATGACACTCTTAGCTTTCCATTTTATGCATCCATCGTAGACATCATCATGGATTCATCCTCTGAGGCCTGGTTGCACAGTCATTACCCCCATCTCATTCAGGAGAAAAGAAAACAATTTCAGACTGAACATTACAGCAAGGTACTGATGAAGAAACATGACTCATGTCCTCATATTTCTATTGATTGACTGTCACTGGCGAGCCCCGCTCGTGTCTCACTCCGAGTTAATCTAAGAAACATCAATAGAAAATGTGAGAGTAACAAATCTATGGCTGCAGTTTTACATTAGGCTATGCTCTGTTGCACCTGGTACAAACATGTCTTGTCCAAAAGTAAGGCAATATGTCATTATTTACTGAATGATGGCTTATATTAACTTACGATGGGCATCAACAACTAGGATAATGGATGCCATCAAAACAATGTGATGTACAAGGGTCTGGAAAAGTATTTACCCTATGCATGGCTCTTCTAGACTGACAATGCCTGAGTTTAGCGAGAACATCAATGCACGCCGCGCACAAATAGAAGGCACAACAAATGTGGAACAGGGACAGAAGATGAAATGCCATTTTAAAAGACAAGTGGACTACTGTAAATTTTCAGGATGAATAACCAAGAGAAATATACCGTAATTGCCATGTTCAGCTTAACCTCCCTGCAATAATAAAGGTGCATCTTCAACTTTTAAAAGTGTACATACTTTATTAAAAATCTTCAAGGCTGGCGTACAAAAGGCATCCTGAAGATATGGTCCGTATCTTCTAAAAATATGTCCATTAAAGAGTAACTGTTAGGCAGAAAATACACAATAAGTTCTCTACTGCATGCTAATAGAGCAGTAGAAAGGATGCTAACCAGGCAATGTAAAAGTTTCAAATCATTCTTACTTTTGTAGATTTCTCTCCTCATGCCCCAGGCTCTAAAAGTGTACGCAAGCCGCAGAGAGAAGTGACAGGCATGCTGAATCAGCCTGATTGGCTGATGCCTCTGTCACTCATCTCTCTGCACTGCGATTGGCCGCCTGGTCTCCCCTTGTCTGCCTGGTCGCCGCTGCTGTTAGAGCGCACGGAGGGGGGCCAGAGGCTATCTCCTGTCACTGTCCTCTGCCCCCCTCCTCCAGTGGCATGTCCGCGCCCCCCCCCCCCGCCGTTCTGCCGCCCGCCGCCGCCGCATTCTCCTTTTTCCCCGCACTGAGCTTTGGGGAAGGATAAAGGTGGTGCACACACACAGACTCCCGGAATAATGGTTCCAGGCGCTGCAGTATCCTACACTCTGCACTAGTGCAGAGAAAAGATGGGAACGACAGCGCTTGGATCCATTATTAGGTGAGTCTGTGTGTGGCTACTGCATTTATTCCTCCCCGCTGTGCTCAGAGTCAGTGCGGGGAGGAGGGGGATGCGGGGGGGAAGAAGATCTAGCCGGACACAAGATGGCCCCTGCCAGCAACAGGAGCCTTCTAATATATAAACATGAAAATAACAGAAATCAAAACGTGGACACTACGATACATCTGTCATGTAAGTAGAGCATGTATTTATCTACTTACATATGTGTTTTTTTGAGGGGGCATTTTAGAGCTAACAGTTGCTCTTTAAGTGGCAAAAAAAAAAAAAAAAGAATAGCAATTCTTGCCTGAGTTAGATGAAACCATATCAGTAGTGATGGTCATGTCTAGCAGGACTCATGGAGAAGCATGTGATCTGTTTGATTAGCTGATAGATTTGCAAAGCTCTGATTTGCTGTGATCATATCCTGCTTTATCACATGATCCTGACTAGCAAATCATAGAATTACATATCTATGACATGACAAAACTGATCACATGAAGGATTAAAAAGGTTACCAAAGAATGGCCGGGTCACTGCACTGCATGGAGAAATCTCCACTCTCTTTCTGTCAAATTGCACTCTCACTTTCTCTCTCCACCACCTTGCAACTTTTTCTCTTTCAATCGCCACTAACCTGCACTCTTCTCTTTCAACCTCTACCACCTTGCACTCTGTGTTCTTCTTTCTGCCCCCTTACGATCTTTCTCTCTCTACCTCCTTGAGCTCTCTCTTTCATTCTCCACCACCTTGCACGTTGTATTTCTCTTTCAGCCCTCTTGCGTTCTCTCTTTCACTCTCCACCACCTTGCACTTTGTATTCCTCTATCTGCCCTCATGAGTTCTCTCTTTCACTTTTCACCACCTTGAACTTTGTATTCCTCTTTCTGTCCTCTTGCGTTCTCTCTTTCTCTCTACATCCTTGCACTCTCTTTTTCACTCACCACCACCTTGCACTTTGTATTCCTCTTTTTTCTCCCCTGCATTCTCTTTTCTACCTCTGCCACCTTCTATTGTGTCATTCTCTCTCCACCACCATGCAGTCTGGTATTGCTTAGGCAGCAGAGCTATCACTGGCTAGCTCAGCCAAACCCATTGTCATTTTCTGACAGAGTGATCATGCACAGCAGCTAAGCAACACCTCTTCTCCTCTCCCAGAAGGCAGCATGCCACAGCCAAATAGGAACACTAAAGCTACAGAGCTTAGCAATGGTCAAGTGACCACCCCTGTTATAACCAAGCCCTTACCAACATTCTTACTGAGAGTGGTAGTGAGCAGCAGCTTAGCTAATCCCCTCATCTCCAGCAAGACCCCACACCAAACCGGAATTTTAAAGCTACAGCTTTAAGCCAAGTGACCAAGTTACAAACAAGTAACAGTCTAGTAAGAGGAAGATAAGAGACATTTGATAGATAGAAAATTTGCATGTTTGCCTGGACATATATTTAATATCCAATCAGGAAAAAAGGATGCCTTATGAAAAAAATGGCACCACCATTTGCGTCAATTATATCAGCTGCACTTTGGGTGCACCTCAATTTATGCGGTTAAGAAGGTAAATTTCGGCACCAGGAGGCACAGGATAGAGTTGAGGGCGCCGGGGGTTTGCGGATATACAAATTGTGGCATTGAATAGCGGGCGCATACAGTCAAAAATGTCGCAGAGTAAAAAATGGTGCACCGTTCTGCCGATCATAAAACGCTATTTACCGTTTTAAGGTAAATACATAACGGTAAATAGCGTTTTATAAAACAGCGAAACAGTGCGCCATTGAAAAATTCAGGAAGCTAGAGAGGCAGCGGAGGTCGGGCTGGTGGAGAGGCAGCGGGCAGTAGTATTAGGCTGGCAGCGGGGTCGGGATGGAGAGGCAGCGGGGTGGAGGGAGTAGGATTAGGTAGCATTGGTATACATTACCTTGTCCCGGCCGGCGATCACTCCTTCACTTCATAGCTTGCAGGAGTCCTGCATCCAGCCAATCACCATGCGGAAACTGAAGCTGCATGGTGATTGGCTGGATGCAGGACTCCTGCAAGCTAACTATGAAGTGAAGGAGTGATCGCCGGCCGGGACAAGGTAATGTATACCAATGCTACCTAATCCTACTCCCTCCACCCCGCTGCCTCTCCAGCCCGAGCCCCGCTGCCAGTCTACTGCCCGCTGCCTCTCCAGCCCGACCTCCGCTGCCAGCCCACTGCCCGCTACCTCTCCAGCTCGACCCCCGCTGCCAGCCCACAGCCCGATCCCTGCAAAAAAAAAAAATTAACATAAGTGCAGCGCCATTCTGACACTTTTGGCGCTGTGCGCCATTTTTGCCTGTCCCCTAGCGGGCACGGAGGGTTAAGCCCCACCAGGGAGGGGTGTCTTAGGCACAGGCACCACCGGGTGTGGGGGGGAGATTCTTAGGGTTAGGCATCGCTAGAGGGAGGGTTCTGTGTGAGAGTAGCGTCGTCGGAATCCATCAGTAGAATATTGCTAATTAAAGCAATATTCTACTAGCGGCAATCCCTTGCACCCTTTTTTCCAAGCGCCATTTTTTCATGTATGCATTTCATTTATCCAGGGCACAAAGAGCAGGAGGAGAAAGAAGAGATGAAGGAGGTAGTAAAAGAGGGATAAGAGAAAGGGAGAGTAAAAGGGGAGGAGGGGGGATAGTGGGGAGAGGAAGAGCTAGGATGGAGAAGCAGAGAGGGGAGTGAGAGAGAAAAGACAGAGAAGAGCGGGTGGAGAGAGAGAGATGTACTTTAAAAGATCTCATAGACTTGGTCTCAGAGCCATGTTTTTACGCTCAGTATCAGACAGCATTTGCTGGCAATCCATAACAAAACCAATTTCACTGACACAGATAATCAGCTCTGTAAGGTTACAATGCAACAAGATGGGACTGAAGAAAAGATTTGCAGGAGGTCAGGGAAGTCAGCCTTTTAAGCTCTCCCTGCAGCTTCCCTATAAATTTGCTTTGATTTACTTATTGTAGTAACAGTCAATCAAAATTATTCTTTAGGGGATATAAAACAGAATTTGAGGCGAGATCAAAGACCGCGTCAGCGCAAGATCATCGTTTTACCCCTCACAGGAGCTGCCAAACAGCCGAGGAAAGAGAAATGTTACATTGGAAATATGGTTCCTAAGACCAGTGCATATGTTGACTTTGCAGAACTTTCCATAGCAAATAAGGCTTGTAACAACAGGAGCTACAAATAAAGCACGAGAGATTCCTGCTTATGTCAGTGAATGCAAATCTGTCCGAGAACGCCAGAAATGCTAACAACACATCATATCACTGAGACAGGAAACGAGGGGGGAGGGAGCAATCTCTCCAACCAAAACAAAGCTACCATAGAAATAAAGAAGCAATAAAGTAGAGGGTACATATCATGTTTTATTGGTTTCAATGTCCCCATGGAGAAGATTCTTTCAGGTTTTGTAGTGGTTAAAGCCAGGAATAGATCCTGTCTTGAGATTTTCACCACATGACTAGAAACAGGTGAATTCAGTCAGTTTCTGGCTTTGTGGGTGGAACTGCTGCTAGAGTGGTGTCATCCTGCTGTTCAGACAGCAATGGAGCCAGCACAGACTGAATACCTCTAAGAAGATTGCAATCTACAGCTTTGGCAGTCTGAAGTATAGGAAGTGGAGAGGGTCTGAACTCCTGACCAAGAGTTTTAAAATGTACCTTAAGGCGAATTTGGACAGAAGGTTAGATACTTACCTCAGTAGAGGAACCTCTTTAGCTCACTGTTCAAGCCCTGGGACCCTCTGAACCTAAGTGACAAGGACTTGTCGAATAGGTTCACGTGGCTGCACTCTTATCTGTGAACAAGAGCAGCCACACTGCACAAGTGGCAAGATGGCTAGTGCCTGCATAGTTCCGCGCAGCTACTCATGCGCAGCTTTTTCTCCATGCATGAGCGGCTCCTGCTACAGCACAGGTGATCCTCATACACGGACAGGAGCATGGCCACTAAGAAGAGGAGGACCCCAGCATTCAGCAGTGGGCTTAAGAAGGGTCAGAGATGCCTCTGGGGTACCCAGAGGCTCTGGAGGAGCCAGAGGCGTCACTCTACTGAGGTAGGTATGTAACTTTTTTCTTTTTTAAGTCACAGGTTTGCTTGAAAGTAAACCTACGGTGAGAACTTTTTTAAAGTTATGCATACCTGCATAGTAATGTCTCCAGATCCTGCATTGCCCTTTAGGGCCCTTTTCCACTTTCAATCACAATCATAAACGCCAGTGATTGCAATTTTTCATTAATTTTGTTATGCAATTGCGATTTTTCATTTGCATTGCATTATCACTCTTAAAATCGCTCCATAAAGCGATTGTGATTTGCAAATCAAATCAATATAGTGGAAAATGCTTCTCATGATTTCTATGATAATGTAGCAACTTTTTTTTGCGATTAAGCTGTGCAGTGGAAAAGGGCCCTTACTGTACTCAGCCTTTCATCAGAGCTGCTGCTGTAGTACCACCTCTTCCTAAATCCAGTAGGAGCTGAAGGGTGCATGTCCTGCCCACTGCGAACGTTTCTGAACCGTCTATGCCCAGAGTGCTCTTAGCCATGACTACTCTGCACAACTGTTCAGAAGTGTGATCCACAAGGGCGTGCGGAGTGCAAAGTGTGAGCACCCCACTTTGACTATAACCAGTCGGAGATGTGAATATGACCTGCAGCAACAGCACTACGGAGAGGCTGAGTGCAAAATGGCCACACCCAGTGTCTTGGGACATTAGAGACTATGAAGGTGTGCATAGCATTTAAAATGTGTCTTACCTCACCTTACATATTAAAGTTCCACTACAATAAGGCAGCTTATTTGCCCTTGCAGTCGGTAAGCAGAAATTTTACGGTAAAACACAGGAAACCTAGGAGAAAAACCCTTTATACTTAATACAAAGGATTTTCCTCCTGGGCTCTTTCTAGTGCTGGTGATACAGAGTGGTTGAGCTCAAGTGCCAGGATGGCCTTACACACAAGTATGCAGAGAGAAAGAAGTGGAGTCATTGAGACCCCCTTAAGATACGTGAGTGAGGGGAGGCAGCTAGGAGAGACAGTAAGACTGTTATCCAAAGGTACAGGTATCTTAACAATAATAACAGAGTCTGAATGCACACACGCACACACCTGAAAGTTCACATTTATCTAGAAAAAAGGAAGTTTCCGTTGGACATAATCTTCTATTCTGGAAGACATTTTACCAACCAAGTGACTTCTTTAAGGTAAACTTAAAGGATACCCGAACTGAAATGTGACATAATGAGATAGACATGTGTATGTACAGTGCCAAGCACACAAATAACTATGCTGTGTTCCTTTTTCTCTTTCTCTGCCTGAAAGAGTTAAATATAAGGTATGCAAGTGGCTGACTCAGTCCTGACTCAGACAGGAAGTGACTACAGTGTGACCCTCACTGATAAGAAATTCCAACTATGAAACACTTTCCTAGCAGAAAATGGCTTCTGAGAGCAAGAAAGAGGTAAAAAAGGGGAGTTTCTTATCAGTGAGGGTCACACTGTAGTCACTTCCTGTCTGAGTCAGGACTAAGTCCGCCACTTACATACCTGATATTTAACTCTTTCAGGCAGAGAAAGAAAAAAAGGAACACAGCATAGTTCTTTGTATGCTAGGCACTGTACATACACATGTCTATCTCATTATGTCACATTTCAGTTTGGGTATCCTTTAAGGAATAACCAGAATCTTACAGATAATTTATCCATTTACAAAGGGCACCAGAACAGCTATTTTAAGATGAGCTAGTTAGGCAGGAGGACGTTGATACACAAAGCTTTTCTCTCAAATTTTCTGACCTTACTTATTTTTTTGCCTCAATTATAAAGAGACAATTCACACAAAACAGTTACAGTAATAGCAGTGCTTACTCCACAACAATGAAATACAACCAATCAAAAAAAAAAAAAAGGTATTTGTCATGCTGCAATAAAGCAGTCACTGTGTTTTTAAAATCAGAAATACTTATCTGATTGTGACTGAAATACATTAACCACTTGAGGACCGTAGGCTTACACCCCCCTAGTGACCAGGCCATTTTTTACAATTTAGGCCACTGCAGCTTTAAGGCCTCGCTGCAGGGCCGTACAACTCAGCACACAAGTGATTTCCCCCACCTTTCTGCCCACTAAGGGCTGGTGCACACCAAGTGGGTTTTTTGGCGTTTTTGCAGCCGCTTGCGAATGCAGATACGCTTGGTCAAGGTATCTCAATGGGGTGGTTCACACCAGAGCGGGAGGCGTTTTGCTGAAACGCATACTCCCGGGGTGAGGCATTTTTTGGATTGTGGAGGCGTTTCTGCCTCCAATGTAAAGTATAGGAAAAACGCAAACCGCTCTGAAAAACGGCAGTTCAGAGCGGTTTTGCAGGCGTTTTTGTTACAGAAGCTGTTCAGTAACAGCTTTACTGTAACAATATATGAAATCTACTACACCAAAAACGCTCCCAAAACCGCAAAATGCTAGCTGAAACGCTACAGAAAAATAAGAAAAAGCGTTTGAAAATCTGCTAGCATTTTGCGGATCTGCTAGCGGGTTTTAGTGTGCACCAGGCCTCAGGCCTCTTGCACACTGCATGCATTTCAGATTCCGATTCCGCTTTTTAATCTGTTTTTACATCCGATTCCGATTCAGATTTTTAATCTTAACTGCATGCTGCGTTTTTTGATCCGTTTTTCTGTTGAATGTATTCAAGGAAAATCGGAAACGGAATCGGAAACGGAATCGGAATCGGAATCGGAAAACGGATTTGCAGTGTGCAGGGAGCCTCACAGAGCTTTCTGTTGGTGAGCTCTGATCCCTGCTGTCCTGTTTGTTTATTTTTTTAATGTATTTATTTGTTTTTGTTTTTTTTAAATAAATTTCACATTTGTTTTTTAATTTTTATAGAAAGCCCACCCTCCCTCTTCCCGCCAGCCAATCACCACGATCAGCTGACATAGGCATCAGGCTATGACAGCCAATCGCTCTTGTGCCTCCCAGGGGGACAGCTGTGTCACACGGCTGTCCCCAGTACAGCGCTGTCGTAGATCGCAGCGTTGTACAATGTAAATAGACGGCTGTTTTGCTGTCTAACAGTCTCCTATTGGCGATCGCCGCTCTGAGGCTGATGACAGAGAGGAGCTCCGTCATTCAAGCTGAGATGCGCGCACGATTTCCTGCAAAACCCCGCCCCAGGACTTCACAGCAATTGGCGTTGAACGGTCCAGGGGCTGCCGCCGGGTTCACAAAAATTGGCGTGGAGCAGTCGGCAAGCAGTTAATTTGATACATTTGAGGGGATTATACAGTAGTACAGCAAAGTCCCCATTATTCAGAACTCAGGCAACCGAAAGTCTCAACTAACCGGCACGCCTGAAATAAGGGTAATACTGGCGTGCGCTGTCTGTGCCTGGCAGTATTACTGCATATTTGTGAAACAACCCCATCCGACTATGTGCACTATCCGACCAACTTTTTCTCCTAAGTTTTCTCCTAGGTGATGCTTTTACATCTTACCAATAAAATGTCTTTTAGACCACCAGCAAGCAAGAGAATACTTTTAACAGGACTTTTCACCTACTTTTTGGTACCCTTTCAAATGCAGGGTGCTGAAAAGTTATTATAAACAGAAGATGAAAAATTATCTCCTAAGAGAAAATGTAGGAGAAAAAGTGATTTGGATCAGGGTCATAATGAGAGGTAACAATACCGGTGAAATCACCCATGATCATAGGTGAATGCAATCTCCATACCCAATGAACATAAGGAATTGCAATCAAATTCGCAGGTCTTTTCTTCACACCCAGCAGCACACTGACACAAATGTGTAGATCCTAAAGGTTCAAATCCCAGACTCAATCCAAGTGCTTAGATTCTCCATACATTTATTCACAGGCATTCCTTCACATCCTGTGATCAGAAGGAGCCACGCGGTTAGCAGTAAAATATATCCTCTAGATTATGAGTAAAAGCCTTACTTTCCTTTGGAGATATTCAGAATTGCTCTTGCAGATCCTATGACACTCACTAGACACTTTCCCTTTATTGATATGCTTTATAGAATGAGAGCACACAATGTGCTCAGTAATCTTCCAATACTTTACAGCTTAATCTGTATTACTGTGCATATTCCACATGATCTATACCTGGCGGATCTGCTTATTTCATTTATGTACAACTCTTCAAAGAAAAAACAGCTGTGCAAAGTGTAACTGTCCCGTCCCTGAATTCTGCTGAGTTCACAGTTCACCTTACCTAGCAGTGCACAAATGGAACATAAATGAATGAATGGTTCCTATTCACTACTTCTGCACTGCGTTTCACAATAATGCAGAACAAGTAACAGGGCCAGCCATCAGCAAACCACCAAATGTGAGCACATATGTCTGTACTACGCCGGAAGCACAACAATGGGTTCACAGCATACCCGGAGCAGATACGCTGTGCCCTGTTGCAGTGTCTGGCGAGATATTCTCACTACTCACTTTTGTGCATCTGGTCACCACCATTTGGGTCATCCACTGTCGTGGCACTGCTCGGGGAAACCATGCCGTAGATCCAAGTCTCGGCAGAAACAGGTTCCCATTGAATTACAAAAAAAAAAAACAACAACTGGAATTCTCCCTAGCAACAGGGAGGATTCTCAAATGTCCACCACTCAGCTAACCAATGAACATTCCCCTGGTAAGTTATGTACCCACAACGCGATTTTCCCAATGGTTTTCCAGATGACCAGCGATTTTTTAAGCGCAGAGCGGTCATTTCTGCGATACTATGACATGGGTAGAGGCACACAACCACGCTAACATTGCTTAGTGTTGTGCCACAATAACAACTGTCACGGCAGATTAGATTGTTAAGATCTCTGACGACTCCCGCGCACAGTACCGCGATCGCTTGAAGTCTCATCCGCTCCTGACGTGTAGCGCCGCGTGACATACTGCTCAACCCGCTGACAGGAAGAGGCAATGCTATCAACTGTCGTCAAGGGGATGCCGCTGGACCTGGTGGGTGGTGAGTATGGAGCTTTAGGGAGGATTCCATTGGTCTTTTGTAATCCAGTGCACTGAAATATATACCAGCACTTGTCCCCTGAGCACAGTGGTGGTGCCAGTAGCGGCGGAGGACTCAAATGGCTGCGGAAGACATAGAAGAAAGGTGATTCGAGCAAGAAGGGAAGGGAAGAACAGCGTAGTGAGAAGGGAAATGTCCTTATTGACTGGATGTCAGAAAATCACCAAAAAAAAACGCTGTTGTTTTTTTTGTTGTTGAGTGAGGACCTGTTTTTATTTCTGTTCTTCTTCTCTTGTACATGGGACAAGCTCCATAGATATCCCAGAGTAATATAATAATAATAATAATAAAGATATTTCCTCCTGGAACTGGGGTGTAAATGCATATGGTCTGTTTACTCACTGTGCTTCTTCATTACTGACAACAGACTCCTGGCTTCCTGTGAACAGCAATACACCATCCCAGAGAATGCAGAATTAGTGCAAAATCTAAAGCCATCCATACATGGGCCAACAACGGCCCTATCAATCATATTGTGGAGTAGTGAGTGATGCATGTGTTCCCCATCTTGTCCCACTCAATCTCTAGTGATTTCAGTTGAGAATCAATTGACCCTTGATGCAATACAATGCTATGAAGCTTTGGATCCCCTGCAATAGTAGTATTAATATTATTTATGTAGCGCCAACATCTTCCTGTACAGAGTATATTGTCTTGTCACTTAACTGTCCCTCAGAGGGGCTCACAATCCAGTCCCTACAATAGTCATATGTCTATGTATGTATCGTGTAGTGCATGTATCATAGTCCAGGGCCAATTTGGGGGAAACCAATTTTTTGGGGATTTGTGAGGAAACCAAATTGCCTGGACAAAACCCCCACTGACGCGGGGAAAACATACAAACTCTGTGCAGATAGTGCCCAGGCTGGCATTTGAACAGGGGACCCAGCACTTCAAGGCGAGAGTGCTATGCACTATGCCACTGTGCTGCCCCTATGCAACCGTGCTGCCCTGCAGTACTCATAGACCACCAGCAGAGTGCGAAAAATCAACCTATAGTAGGTCAGCTTATCACTTGAAATTAGTTGTGCATAAACGGCCATTCTATTGCCGTTTTTACCCAGTCTGCTGTATGAGCTGCACATTAACAATGCTGCAAGAGAGTTTAAAGTAGATCTGAGAAACTTTTACGCATTGCATAATTGTGTTCCTTACATATAGTTTATAGTGCATTCCTCAAGCCAAATACTTATTTTTGTTTTGTTTTAATACTCTAATTCCCTATAAACTAAATAAGCCTTGCCCACAGCTTAAAGTGCCTTGGCACTCCATGTAGCAAAGGCTTATGGGAGCTCAGTCTGGGCAGGAGGAGAAGGAGGTTACTAGCCAGAGATTTCAGAGGCAGAGGGGAGGAGGGAGGAGGAGAGGGGAGTGAGCTGAGGGCTGGAGATGCAGTTGCAGCTTGTCTGTGTGTAATGTGACAAACAAAACATGGCCGCTGTCATTGTATCACAGGAATAAACAAACATGAAACTGTTGAAGCTGTTTGCAGCTAGATTTGCTGTGTAGACTATCTAAACTTTAGATAAGATATATAGAGAAGTTACTTGTCATAGTTAGTTTTTCATCTCGAATTCACTTTAAAAAATTTGCCTCCCAACTCTGACTGGTTCCTACAGTCTATAGAAATTGCTCTGAAGTCTATGGACAATCATCGCAATTACAGTAGGCTAAATTATGAACGTTGCCAGCTTGAGAATTACCCAGTCATTAGAGCGAGGAGTATGCCAAGGACTTAGTGCAACAGTGGCGGCGTATAGACAATGGGATCAAGCCACCGGGATTTTCAAAGCTTAGCACGACATGTGGCCACAGCAGTACAAGTCACAGAACAGATAAATGGATATCCCTGAACAAGTAAAGTAAAATGAACCAGAGAAACTCACATCTAGGGCAGCAGCAGCAGCACTCGCTCTTTCATCCTCCTCATCAGTCTTCTTCCATTGGCTGCTTCCTGAACTGACAGGTCTTGTTTGGTAGCAAGTTTTACTCAAGTAGCCTTCATCAGATTCCTGCATCCAAAATCACAAGACCAATAAAAACGGGTCAGAAAGTATTTTCACATTCGCTCTTCTACCTGTGAAATTGCTGTTTTGGCTGAGCAAACATCAGATCCAGCCCAATGCATAGATCTTTTGGTGAGAAACTGTTATTCTAATGTGACAGAGAAAACCGCTAGAAGATGAAGCTCTCCACACAGCACATTTACAGAAAAAAAAATGTATTTAGATTTATGAGATACTTCTGAAATAAATACAAGCGCATTTACCAGACAGCATTATAACGCACAACAGATGCGCAATATACACTGTACTGAGCTGCCAGTGAGTTTCCAGTTCTGTTCTATGGGACTGCTCACATCTGTGTGTTGTAGTACTGGAGCAGAACGCCAGTGCAACTCTGCATTCAGTTCTACAGACAGCGCACATGATGTGGATGCAATCATTTTCTATGGAGAGGTGTAGGCAATGTGTTTGGCAGTTTTGAACTACACATTTATGAAGTAGTAGAGAAAACATCCATGCTGTGTGGTGCCTGTATATCCTGTTTCATTCTGAAATGAACTTAATTCATTCTATTAATGCATAATAAGCATGCATGGCAACACAAACTTATACCAATGCACACAAAGAAACACATCAATCACATTGAAAAACACATCCACTAAATCAGGTTAATAGAAGTAGAGAATTGTACCAAGCTATATACTCACCTAATGACACAGGAAGATGAATCACAGCGACATCCCCCAGCGACTAGCGTTTTCCGCTCCATCTTCCTGCCAGCGGGTACAGGCGACGTCACACAACCGGCACGAACGAGAGTTCAAGCGATCGCGGTACTTCGCGCAGGAGTCGTTGGGGAGCTTAAAAATCTGATCCGCTGTTATCACCAAGCGTTGCCAAATGTTGTTCATGCAATCGCATGGCTGTACCCATGTCATAAGACCGCGAAAACAATCGCTCAAAAAATCGCTTTGTGGGTACGGGCCTTTTAGGCATCAGTAATAGCAGGAGGGTTTGAATCAGGATGAAACCATTTTTGGCTAACTTAAAAAAAAAAAAAAAGTAAGCTTTCAGCTAAAAAGCCTTCTTCAGATTCAATTCCTGTAAACTGACAAGATGTTAGAATATACTGTATATATAAGCTGTGCGTTCTAACATCTTGCCAGCATACAGCAATAGGGTATGAAGAAGGCTGAGTAGTAACCGGAATCTTACTCTTCATCTTTTAAAGAGGCACTATGGCGAAAATTTTTAAAATGTAAAATATCTGCAACAAAGACAAATAAGAAGTACGTTTTTTTCCAGAGTAAAATGACCCATAAATTACTTTTCTCCTATGTTGCTGTCACTTACAGTAGGTAGTAGAAATCTGACAGAAGCAACAGGTTTTTGACTAGCCCATTGTGTTATAGGGGATTCTCAGCAAGGCTTTTATTCTTTAGAAAGATATTCCCTAAAAAGGATTTAACCACTTCCCGACCGCCGTATGTACAATTGGCGGCCGGGAAGTGCACCCCGCAAGGACCGCCGTATTGACAATTGGCGGCGGTCCTTGTAGGGGCATGGGCGGAGCGATCGCGTCATCAGTGACGCGATCCTCCGCCTCCGCCTGGCGCCGCTCACCCGCCGCAACATCCCGCCGGCCATACGGAAGCGCCGGCGGGATGTTAACCCCGCGATCGCCGCATACAAAGTGTATAATACACTTTGTAATGTTTACAAAGTGTATTATACAGGCTGCCTCCTGCCCTGGTGGTCCCAGTGTCCGAGGGACCACCAGGGCAGGCTGCAGCCACCCTAGTCTGCACCAAGCACACTGATTTCCCCCCCCCCCTGCCCCAGATCGCCCACAGCACCCATCAGACCCCCCCCTGCCCACCCCCCAGACCCCTGTTTGCACCCAATCACCCCCCTAATCACCCATCAATCACTCCCTGTCACTATCTGTCAACGCTATTTTTTTTTTTATCCCCCACCCTGCTCCCTGCCCCCTCCTGATCACCCCCCACCCCTCAGATTCTCCCCAGACCACCCCCCCCAGACCACCCCCCCTGTTTACTGTATGCATCTATCCCCCTGATCACCTGTCAATCACCTGTCAATCACCTGTCAATCACCCATCAATCACCCCCTGTCACTGCCACCCATCAGCCAGCCCCTAACCTGCCCCTTGCGGGCAATCTGATCACCCCCCCACACCAATAGATCGCCCGCAGATCCGACATCAGATCACCTCCCAAATCCATTGTTTACATCTATTCTCTCCTCTAAACACACACTAATTACCCATCAATCACCCATCAATCACCCCCTATCACCACCTGTCACTTTTACCTATCAGATCAGACCCTAATCTGCCCCTTGCGGGCACCCAATCACCCGCCCACACGCTCAGATTGCCCTCTGACCCCCCCTTATCAATTCACCAGTGCATTAATTACATCTGTTCTTCCCTGTAATAACCCACTGATCACCTGTCAATCACCTGCCAATCACCTATCACCCATCAATCACCCCCTGTCACCCCCTGTCACTGCCACCCATCAATCAGCCCCTAACCTGCCCCTTGCGGGCAATCTGATCACCCACCCACACAATTAGATCGCCCGCAAACCCGCCGTCAGATTACCTCCCAAATGTATTGTTTACATCTGTTATCTTCTCTAAACACCCACTAATTACCCATCAATCACCCATCAATCACCCCCTATCACCACCTGTCACTGTTACCTATCAGATCAGACCCTAATCTGCCCCTTGCGGGCACCCAATCACCCGCCCACACGCTCAGATTGCCCTCAGACCCCCCCCCCCTTATCAATTCGCCAGTGCATTAATTACATCTGTCCTTCCCTGTAATAACCCACTGATCACCTGTCAATCACCTGCCAATCACCTATCACCCATCAATCACCCCGTCACTGCCACCCAACAATCAGCCCCTAACCTGCCCCTTGCGGGCAATCTGATCACCCACCCACACCAATAGATCGCCCGCAGATCCGACATCAGATCACCACCCAAGCGCAGCGTTTACATCTATTCTCTCCTCTAAACACCCACTAATTACCCATCAATCACCCCCTATCACCACCTGTCACTGTTACCCATCAGATCAGACCCTAATCTGCCCCTTGCGGGCACCCAATCGCCCGCCTACACGCTCAGATTGCCCTCAGACCCCCCCTTATCAATTCGCCAGTGCAATATTTACATCTGTTCTCCCCTGTAATAACCCACTGATTACCTGTCAATCACCTATCAATCACCCATCAATCACCCCCTGTCACTGCCACCCATCAATCACCCCCTGTCACTTCCACCCATCAATCACCCGCTGTCACTGCCACCCATCAATCAGCCCCTAACCTGCCCCTTGCGGGCAAACTGATCACCCACCCACACCAATAGATCGCCCGCAGATCCGACATCAGATCACCACCCAAGCGCAGTGTTTCCATCTATTCTCTACCCTAAACACCCACTAATTACCCATCAATCACCCCCTGTCACTGCTACCTATCAGATTAGACCCCTATCTGACCCTAGGGCACTCAATCACCCGCCCACACCCTCAGAATGCCCTCAGACCCCAGCCCTGATCACCTCGCCAGTGCATTGCTTGCATCTATTCCCCCCTCTAATCACACCTTGAGACACCCATCAATCACCTCCTGTCACCCCCTAGCACACCTACCCATCAGATCAGGCCCCAATTTGCCCCGTGTGGGCTCCTGATCACTCGGCCAATCCCTCAGATCCCCCTCAGACCCCCTTCCGATCACCTCCCCAGTGCATTGATTGCATCTATTTTCCCCTCTAACCACCCCCTGAGACACCCATCAATCACCTCCTGTCACCCCCCTAGCACTCCTATCCATCAGATCAGGCCCAATACAACCTGTCATCTAAAAAGCCACCCTGCTTATGACCGGTTCCACAAAATTCGCCCCCTCATAGACCACCTGTCATCAAAATTTGCAGATGCTTATACCCCTGAACAGTCATTTTGAGACATTTGGTTTCCAGACTACTCACGGTTTTGGGCCTGTAAAATGCCAGGGCGGTATAGGAACCCCACAAGTGACCCCATTTTAGAAAAAAAGACACCCCAAGGTATTCTGTTAGGTGTATGACGAGTTCATAGAAGATTTTATTTTTTGTCAAAAGTTAGCGGAAATTAATTTTTATTGGTTTTTTTTCACAAAGTGTCATTTTTCACTAACTTGTGACAAAAAATAAAATCTTCTATGAACTCGCCATACACCTAACGGAATACCTTGGGGTGTCTTCTTTCTAAAATGGGGTCACTTGTGGGGTTCCTATACTGCCCTGGCATTTTAGGGGCCCTAAACCGCGAGGAGTAGTCTAGAAAACAAATGCTTCAAAATGACCTGTGAATAGGACGTTGGGCCCCTTAGCGCACCTAGGCTGCAAAAAATTGTCACACATGTGGTACCGCTGTACTCAGGAAAAGTAGTATAATGTGTTTTGGGGTGTATTTTTACACATACCCATGCTGGATGGGAGAAATTTCTATGTAAATGGACAATTGTGTGTAAAAAAATCAAACAATTGTCATTTACAGAGATATTTCTCCCACTTAGCATGGGTATGTGTAAAAATACACCCCAAAACGCATTATACTACTTCTCCTGAGTACGGCGGTACCACATGTGTGACACTTTTTTACACCCTAAGTACGCTAAGGGGCCCAAAGTCCAATGAGTACCTTTAGGATTTCACAGGTCATTTTGCGACATTTGGTTTCAAGACTACTCCTCACGGTTTAGGGCCCCTAAAATGCCAGGGCAGTATAGGAACCCCACAAATGACCCCATTCTAGAAAGAAGACACCCAAAGGTATTCCGTACGGAGTATGGTGAGTTCATAGAAGATTTTATTTTTTGTCACAAGTTAGCGGAAAATGACACTTTGTGAAAAAAAACTATTAAAATCAATTTCCGCTAACTTGTGACAAAAAAATAAAAACTTCTATGAACTCACCATACTCCTAACGGAATACCTTGGGGTGTCTTCTTTCTAAAATGGGGTCATTAGTGGGGTTCCTATACTGCCCTGGCATTTTAGGGGCCCTAAACCGTGAGGAGTAGTCTTGAAACAAAAATGACCTGTGAAATCCTAAAGGTACTCATTGGACTTTGGGCCCCTTAGTGCAGTTAGGGTGCAAAAAAGTGCCACACATGTGGTATCGCCGTACTCGGGAGAAGTAGTATAATGTGTTTTGGGGTGTATTTTTACACATACCCATGCTGGGTGGGAGAAATACCTCTGTAAATGACAATCTTTTGATTTTTTTACACACAATTGTCCATTTACAGAGGTATTTCTCCCACCCAGCATGGGTATGTGTAAAAATACACCCCAAAACACATTGTACTACTTCTCCCGAGTACGGCGATACCACATGTGTGGCACTTTTTTGCACCCTAACTGCGCTAAAGGGCCCAAAGTCCAATGAGTACCTTTAGAATTTCACAGGTCATTTTGAGAAATTTCGTTTCAAGACTACTCCTCACGGTTTAGGGCCCCTAAAATGCCAGGGCAGTATAGGAACCCCACAAATGACCCCATTTTAGAAAGAAGACACCCCAAGGTATTCCGTTAGGAGTATGGTGAGTTCATAGAAGATTTTATTTTTTGTCAAAAGTTAGCGGAAAATGACACTTTGTGAAAAAACACAATTAAAATCAATTTCCGCTAACTTTTGACAAAAAAATAAAATCTTCTATGAACTCACTATACTCCTAACGGAATACCTTGGGGTGTCTTCTTTCTAAAATGGGGTCATTTGTGGGGTTCCTATACTGCCCTGGCATTTTAGGGGCCCTAAACCGTGAGGAGTAGTCTTGAAACGAAATTTCTCAAAATGACCTGTGAAATTCTAAAGGTACTCATTGGACTTTGGGCCCTTTAGCGCAGTTAGGGTGCAAAAAAGTGCCACACATGTGGTATCGCCGTACTCAGGAGAAGTAGTATAATGTGTTTTGTGGTGTATTTTTACACATACCCATGCTGAGTGGGAGAAAGATCTCTGTAAATGGACAATTGTGTGTAAAAAAAATTAACAAATTGTCATTTACAGAGATATTTCTCCCACCCAGCATGGGTATGTGTAAAAATACACCCCAAAACACATTATACTACTTCTCCTGAGTACGGCAATACCACATGTGTGGCACTTTTTTGCACCCTAACTGCGCTAAGGGGTCCAAAGTCCAATGAGCACCTTCAGGCTTTACAGGGGTGCTTACAATTTAGCACCCCCCAAAATGTCAGGACAGTAAACACACCCCACAAATGACCCCATTTTGGAAAGTAGACACTTCAAGGTATTCAGAGAGGAGCATGGTGAGTCCGTGGCAGATTTCATTTTTTTTTGTCGCAAGTTAGAAGAAATGGAAACTTTTTTTTTTTTTTTTTTTTTTCACAAAGTGTCATTTTCCGCTTACTTGTGACAAAAAATAATATCTTCTATGAACTCACTATGCCTCTCAGTGAATACTTTGGGATGTCTTCTTTCCAAAATGGGGTCATTTGGGGGGTATTTATACTATCCTGGAATTCTAGCCCCTCATGAAACATGACAGAGGGTCAGAAAAGTCAGAGATGCTTGAAAATGGGAAAATTCACTTTTTGCACCATAGTTTGTAAACGCTATAACTTTTACCCAAACCAATAAATATACACTGAATGGGGTTTTTTTTATCAAAAACATGTTTGTCCACATTTTTCGCGCTGCATGTATACAGAAATTTTACTTTATTTGAAAACTGTCAGCACAGAAAGTTAAAAAAATCATTTTTTTGCCAAAATTCATGTCTTTTTTGCTGAATATAATAAAAAGTAAAAATCGCAGGAGCAATCAAATAGCACTAAAAGAAAGCTTTATTAGTGACAAGAAAAGGAGCCAAAATTCATTTAGGTGGTAGGTTGTATGAGCGAGCAATAAACCGTGAAAGCTGCAGTGGTCTGAATGGAAAAAAAGTGGCCGGTCCTTAAGGGGTAGAAAGCCCTAGGTCCTCAAGTGGTTAAACAATGATGCTGGCCAGCTTCCCTGATCGCTACACAGTTTTTTCACTAAGTGCTTTTGAAAATAAATACATTCCTGAGAATCCCCTATGAAGAGATGGACTTGTCCAAATCCTGTCACTTCTGTCAGATTTCTACTACCTACTGTAAGTGACAGCAACATAGGAGAAAAGTGATTTATGGCTCATTTTACTCTGGTAAAAATCTACTTCCTATTTGTTTATGTTTGCACATATTTTTAATTTTACAATTTTTCACCATAGTTCCCCTTTAAGTTAGCCAATAAATAGCATCATGCTCATTCAAAACTTCCTGCATAAATCATATTAATAGACTTTACTAGTGTTGGTGTTCGAATTTGGCAATGCATGGATCAGAACCCAAACATGCAATCAGAACCATTTCAGCACAGGATAGCAGGACAGGTGCATTTCATTTAAAGCGGACCTAAACTCTTGCACAGGAGACAAGGAAAACACAAAGCAATCCATTCTGTGTTTATTTAGAGAGAACTGCCTAAGGCCTCGGTTCATCAAGACTTATCGGCTCAATTACCGACAGCTCGGTAAAATACCAACCTCGATAAGTTGATTTCAGGATTCATCAAAGTTATCTACAGTTTTAGCGAGCATTCGGTAATCATTTAGTAATGATGCGATAAAACGGAAGAAAGTGCAAATCATGAAAATGAAAGTGGGCGTGGTTTAGCATTACATTTAGGATTAGTTATCTCCTTCACTGCTCTGTTGTTATTCCTGTCAGATTATTGCTGACAGAGAAGACAGAGTCATTTGAAGTGGTTATATATCAGCTGAGAGTGATTCAAAGGCGCAGAAGGGCAAGAAATAGCTCTAGAACCAGGGGTCGAGTCCTGTGTGGACGCGGGTGGACGATGTCCACTTGCTTTTTTCAGAGAGTGGATGCCGTCCACCCTGGCATGTGTGGAGGGGACCAGCGCAGTGGAAGGAGAGCTGTGAGCAGTGGTGGGGAAGGGGGGCCATTTCCCCCTTCCTTCCCTCACCTTGGGGCTCTCCCTGCTGGGGGAAACCTGATAACCTATTCTGGGGACATATACCCCTGCCTACATATACTGGGACATATACCCCTGCCTACATATAATGGGCACATATACCCCTGCCTACAAATACTGGGCACATATACCCCTGGCTACATATACTGGGCACATATACCCCTGACTACATACACTGGGCACATATACCCCTGGCTACATATACTGGGACATATACCCCCCTGACTACATATACTGGCACATATACCCCTGACTACATATACTGGGCACATATACCCCTGACTAAATATACTGGGGATATATACCCCTGACTACATATACTGAGGGCATATACCCCTGGCTACATATACTGGTGCATATACCTCTGGCTACATATACTGGGCACATATACCCGACTACATATACTAGGCACATATACCCCTTACTACATATACTGGGCACATATACCCCTGGCTACATATACTGGGGACTACTCCTGACAACATATACTGGGCACCTATACCCCTGGCTACATATACTGGACACCTATACCTCTGGCTACATATACTGGGGACTAGTAAACCCCTGACTACATATACTGGGCACATATACCCCTGGCTACATATACTAGGCAACTATACCTCTGGCTACATATACTGGGGACTACTATACTCATGGCTACTTATACTGGGGACACCTATAGACCTGGCTACCTATGCTGGGGATACCTATTTTGGGGGAACTGCTGTCAGATTATCTGCATTTTTGTGGAACCACTGTTATGTATTTTGGGGAACAGCTGCCAGATTATGTGTATGTTAGGGGAACGGCTGCTGCCAGATTATGTGTATTTTGGTGAACTGCTGCCAGATTGTGTATGTTAGGGGAACGGCTGCTGCTGCCAGATTACGTGTATTTTGGGGAACTGCTGTCAGATTGTGTATGTTTGAAGGACCACTGCTGCCAGATTATATGTATTTGGGTGTTACATGTATTTTGGGTGATCCACTGACAGGTTTTGCGTATTTTGGGGAACTGCTTCCAAATTATGTGTATGTTGGGGGAACTGCTGCTGCCACATTGTCTATTTTGGGGGAACCACTGCCATTTTATCTGTATTTTGGAGGAACTTCTAACAGATTATGTGTCTTTTTGGTGAAATACTGTCAGATTACATCTATTTTTGGGGGATACACTACGGCAGAGCTCAAAGTTCCCCGGCAGACCTTTTACATCACTGCTAAGGTCATGTATATTTGGCCCCACCTATGACCACGCCCACGTTATGCTTGGCCATGCCCCTTTTTTGGCGCTACGCACGACGCAGGGGTTTTTAGGGTGAGTCCACTCACCTCTTTCTCCAGGACTAGACCAGAATGGATTTATTTGCTATACCAGGACATCTGCATTTCTCTTGAATCATCTTGTAAGAGAACCCAGCAGTGCCAGGGTTAACTAAATTGCTAGCTGCACAACATGTTTTCAGAAAAGACTTCTATCAAATTGTTGGATTGTCCCAAGCCACTTCCAGAATCCTGGTCCAGATGTTAAAGCGGTATCGTCACCATAAAAATCAAATTTCAACAGCAACTGGTCTGAGTGTATTAAGTGATAAAGATGCTAATCCTGCATTCAAAACTTTCAAAACTTTTTCTGCTGTTATGATTTGGAGTTATCACATACTTAAGGAGCAATGGCCCTTTAGTAGTCGTGCCAAAGAATTGCATGCTGGGGGTTCTTTTTATCTATAATGTATTCCTCCACTTTCCTTTATTTCCCTGCCAGCTGCTTATCTGAAACCTAATCCCCTACTCACTTGTGTTTACAAGCAAGGCTGAGGCGACTCTGCGATTGGAGGAGACAAGAAAAAAAGTAAGGGGCAGAAATGACATCACGAGTTAGCCTTAACTGTGGGCAAAAGACATGGCCCCCACCACTAACAGAATTCTCATCATTTACGATATAACATTCACTGAAATACATGTGTTATGTAAGTAGATCAAGTATTTATCTACTTATATATGTGTTTTTTTCCCTGGCATAGTATGGCTGATCCTACTGCTTTAAGCCCTTATTCGGAATGTTGCTATGTGGTGTTCAAAGGACTGCCTTTTTACCCAAAATTCCACGGGAATCCTATGGCCTTGTGTTAAATTACCACTGTAAAATGGAAATATCGACACGTTACCAAATGGTTACCGCATTATCGATTTCACACCGAATGTGGAAAAACCTTGATGAATACAACTAGAAATAGATAAACTTCGAATTCGGTACTTTAACGAACTGGAAAAAGTTATCGCAAAGACAATGATGAATCGAGGCCTTAATTCTCCATTATCTGCAAGTAATCACAAGTGTAATTTGAGCTGTTAACTATGTCTGAACCGTGCCAAGGTGTGCCCCGAGTTGTGTGTTAATATGTTAACACAGGAGGTTAACTCTTTCTGTGATCTCATGAAACCAGGAATTAGACACAGCCGATTTATTGTAGCAGTTCTGTAAGCTGTAACAAAGAAATGTTTTCTTTAAAAGTTAATATGTTGTTGCTTATCTTTTAGAGCAGGGGGAAGTTCTGAGCTTAGGTCCACCTTAACTCTGACACTTCCTCCTTCCACGCTGGAAGGAGGAAGTATTGGAGTTAAAGTGTAGCCAAGGCGACGTGACATGATGAGATAAACATATCTATGTACAGTGCAAAACATATTAAGAGGCTGTTTTTATTTTGCTGCCTGAAAGAGTTAATTTTCAGGTATGCAAGTGACAGCTTCTGCTTTGTCAGTACCTTGTGGGGAATATAGTAAGCTTTACTATTAACCTCTTTGGCGGTAATTCCGAGCTGAGCTCGGGGTATGCCGCCGCGGAGGATTTCTCAGGCCCTGGTGGGCCGATTTGGATAATTTTTTTTTAAAACACGCAGCTAGCACTTTTCTAGCTGCGTGTCTTACCTGATCGCCGCCGATGCGCCGCTACCCGCCGTGATACAGCCCCCCCCCACATACCCTGGCCAATCGCCACCAGGCTGCGCTATGGGGTGGATCGGGACTCCCTGTGACGTCACTCCGTTCGTCGCCATGGTGACGGGGGAAGCCCTAAAGGAAATCCCGTACAGAACGGGATTTCCGGACGGGCTTGATCGCCAGTGTCGATCGGAGGGTTGGGAGGGACGCCGCAGGGAGGGGGGAATCATGTGGCTAGCGATAGGCTAGCTACATGATAAAAAAAAAATTAGGCGTGCGGCCGAAAATCAATTGACCGCCAGGGAGGTTAAAGTGAACGTCCGGACTAAAAATCTACTCAGCAGAACTGAAAAGGCTTGGTGTTTAACAGTTTCACAGCATCAGAACCTTGTTTTTCTTACCAAAGCATCATTTTAGCTGCATTTTTTAGCTAAGCTCCACCCATCAAAGAAAAAAAGCCCGGGCTTTTTTTCCCTGATGCTGTGCAGAGCATGATGGGATTTCCTATGTTGTTAATCACGTTGCCTAGCAACTGGGAGAGGTGCTCAGGACACAGGACAGTTGGAACTGTGTCTCATGCACCCTGTCACCTCCTTTCAACCAAAAACATGGCTGCCATCATGAAATCAAACATTTGCCTGTTCTTTTAAAACAGGGTGGGTAAGAGATTATATTATCTATCTATTTTAATTAAGTATGTTTGTTTAGGCTGGAGTTCCTCTTTAAGCAAATTGGAATCTCCTCCTTGGAGCTCAGATTAAGCTCACCTTAATAAGGTAGCAAATGCCGGTGCTCTTTCTCTGCAGGTCCACCACTCCTGCAAACCGAATACTCCACCACTTATAGAAAAAGGCACTCCACAGGCTTCAAACTTGCGTTTGTGGTTTATTGAGCAAGACACACTACATGTTACGGGTCTCCTGACCCTTTCTCAAGTCTTGCTCAATAAACCACAAACGCAAGTTTGAAGCCTGTGGAGTGCCTTTTTCTATAAGTGGTGGAGTATTAGGTTAAGCAAATTACAGCCATAAAAGTTTTCCTGGCAGAATACTACTTCTGAGGGCAGGGGAGAGACAGAAAAAGATCAACAGACTGCCACTGAGCAGAGACAATAAAACATTTAATGGACTTTTATTAAAGATAAAATAAAAATATGGGATATCTAAGAAAGGTCATTTTTAGGAGTAGGAGGATAAATACAATTGTTAAACTCATCAGTTTATTTTCACCTCGGGTTCACTTTAAATGAAATGCACCTGTTCTGCTGTTTCATGCTGAAATGCTGCTGAATGTGTGTGTTTGGGTTCCGAACCATGTGTGCCAAAAATATAATTTTTTTTCATGTTAAAATTTGCGTTTGTAAGAGAATTTTTTTAATACAGCAAATCAAAGCCAATGGAAATTTGCATGCTATGTGCAAATTTATGTTGCAAGATGTAAGGGTTTTCGCAAGTGAGAAAATGTGAATGCAATTTTGCATATTTTAATTGTGTGGACCCTGCCTGAGGCTGTTTAGGGGCAGCCTTGCAATCCTCAGGCTCGATATGGTTACCCTTTAATGTTATATTAGGCATACAAAAAAAGTTCATCTAAAAAAAATGTGCATATGATCAACTGCTTACTTTTAATATGACATTTGTGTGCAATCATATTGGTTTTAACATAGGGCTTTGACCAATATCTTCCATCCGGTGATGTGTGCCATACAGCAGAGGAGTAGCTATGGGGGTGGGCAAGAGGAAACACGTCTCCGGGCACAGAACTGTAAGGGGGCTCAGCACAGCCATTGCACCCCCACTTGCATGAGAGGTGGCTTGCTGGCTGCCCTGCTTCTCTCCCTGCCTCTGCAGAGGAGTGCAGAAGTGTTAACAGCAGCAGAAAAAGTAGGGCACGTCTATCTAAAGGGGGGCACATTTGGCTATTTATAGGGGGGCACACCTCACTATCGAAATGGGGAAGGGGGGCAGATCTGGCTATCTATAGTGGGGCACACCTGGCTATTTAAAGGGTGGCACATCTGGCTATGTGAACAGGGGAAGGGGTTACATTTAAACAGCATTAGTACATTTGACTTCACCCATGACCACATCCACATTCGGATATGTGGCCATGCACATTTTGTCCAGGTGTGGGCGCAAAAACTGTCTTTGTAAAACTGTCTTTGACACCACTCTCCCACAATTTTTGTAATAAGACCTGTATTTGTTACAAAAACTTTTCAGTACCGGGGTCCATAGGACTGCAATCAAATGACTGTTTACTCATGTTTTGGCATATTTCACTGATCTGATAAGCCACTGGTAAACGTTGCAAAGATTTTATAACCACAATATCAACACTTTGTTACTGATGGTGGTTTTGCTCTTGTTACTGATGGTGGTTTTGCTCTTGTTACTGATGGTGGTTTTGCTCTTGTTACTGATGGTGGTTTTGCTCTTGTTACTGATGGTGGTTTTGCTCTTCCTCATTTTCAAAAATATTACTGGTGTTCCATGTTATTCCTCATTAAATGGTGGCTCTCCAATGACAACCGTAATACTGCTCGTAACACTGGAGCGGCTACTTTAGGTTCGTGTGATGCCCTATCTACAATACCTTACAAAGACTACAAAAACATTCATATCATCACCCCAATTATGAAAACTTTGCTAGGAAGCCATTCCTATTACCTGAAATTATGTCTCCATTTACTCCCCTTTGGAAAAATCCTAAATTACTCCAACTCTATTTGTTTCAAGAATTTGGATAAAACACAGAATGAATCAAATACATCATATAATACTGAATTGTACATTACTGTCTTTTGAATCTCTGAAAGAAAAATATTCTCTCCCTGATAATTTGCTATTTAAATATGTATTAATCAAAAATGCAATTTACTTACTACAAAGGAAAAATTAAGCGACAAATTGGTAAATATCTTAACCAGACAATACTGTATATATCTAAAACAATGTATACCATATATATGTCACTCTATCATCCCTTTAACTCAGATAGACTATCCTTGATACTGTCCTTCCTGACCCCGGACACTACCATGCTTCTCATCCATGCCCTCGTCATCTCCTGACTTGACTATTGCAACACCCTACTATCAGGGCTCTCCTTAAACCTTTTTGCTCCTCTTCAATCAGTCATGAATGCAGCAACTACACTCATCCATTCTTTGCCCTGCTCTGCTTCCATGTCTCCCCTTTTCAAAATTCTGTTCCTGGCCTACAAATCTGTGCATAGGACCTACCCTACCTACATCTCCAAGCTCGTCCACAGATACATACCTGCATCCCCCCCCCCCCCCCCCGTCTGGCCCTCCAATAACCTCCGCCTGACCACCCCCCACATTTCTCACTCACCTGCACACCAGCAAGATTACTCAAGAGCCACCCCCACCCTATGGAACTCCATCCCACCCCCCTCAGACTCTCCCCTTCCTTCAACACCTTAAAGCGGTTTAAAACCCTGACATAATATTAAAAAAAAAACATATTTACCTACTTTTTATATGCCATATGGTTATCATATTTGCATTTGTGCATTAGTATTATTATTCATTTAGAAGTTATAGGTTTCCAAAAGTACCATTTTTGCTTTGTGAGCTGACTTTGCATATTATTAATAACTGGTTTTATTCGTTGCTGTTTTGCAGACAAACATGCTTTCAGTGTCTCTCTGTCTCCAGCAGCTCCTGCACAGTCAGAGAATGTGTCACATTCCTCACTTGATACATTTAAGTAAACACAAGATAACATTATCTAAAGTTCGGATGCCTCTGCAATTCACTGCACTCAACTTTTAAGCTCTGTGTGTAACCCTTCAAATGCTGGTAAAAAAAAAAATGCTGGTTGCATATAATATGCTGCAAATAATGTTTTAGAGCAAAGATGAAATGCAGGGTTATATTCCACTTTAAAGCAAGCCCTCATTACACACCTCTTTAAGATGGCCTACTCCCCCCCACCCCCGCACCTTAACTCTATCAGCCGAGAACATATTCCATAGCCCTACCCAGTGTGTCACTACCCTTCCTCCCCTTTAGATTGTGAGCCGTTGGTGTGTGTCCTTCTTGATCTTGCAACCCCACTAATGACACCCTTCCCATGGACTAACTCTGACTTGATCAACATGAAACATGAAAATAAAATAAACTATTTGTCAGAGCTCCACTATTTGTGTTACCAACAGTCCCTGACAGATAAAATCTAAATTATAAAATGGTGTTGCTGCCTTAAACAAGTAGCATAAACATCAACAAAGAAACAGCCAAGAAAAAGACAGCAATATTTATATATCTTATTAGCGGACACTGAACTGTGCCATTTGATGACAATAACTGTACACATACAGCTGTACTAAAGTCATTTTGTATTGCTTCTTCTAAAAATTGTCTAGTGAATGTGAAGCATACTTTAACCTTTTCAGACAGAGTGTTTCATACATATGCGCCCTTCATCTGTCCTTTCTAACTAATTGGCTATTTCAGGCAATATTTATGGCTAGGACAGGCCATCTTGGTTGCCATGGCATCTGCTCTTCTGGTCATTGTGAAAATAAAAGAAGAATCCAACACGGGTAAGAGTTTGTTCATAGAAAACACAAATGTCTCCGGTTTTATACTGGTGGCATCAACTTGGCACACATATACTGTTTACATTAGTTCTTTTAATAGCGATTTTGCAGTAGCATAAGAAAAAAACCTCAGTCCAGGGGCGTAACTAGAGGGAAGCAGCCCCTGTGATCGCAGAGGGCCCCAGAGCTGTGGGGGGCCCTAACTAGCCTCTCCTTCCTCCGATACAGGGGACTACACTTCACATTAGGTGTTTTTGTGACTACACTTTTTATGGGTGTGAAGATCATGGTGGCCAAACTTGTTACATGAACCTTGTAATATGGCTGTAAAGAGCACAAAGGGATGCAAGGGGAGGAGTGTAAGCATTGGGGGGGGGGGGGGGTCTTTCAAAGTATCAAAGTTTTGCTGGGTGGGGGGGAGAGGGGGGCATGAATTGTAGTTACGCCACTGCCTCAATCTACTTTTATGTACTTTGATAAACTAAGGCACATGACTAGCCACTGAGCTTGGCCATTGTACAACACATTAAAGTCTTCCCCATTTTAATGGGCAACGTCAATAAAGTTATCTCGTTTGAGATAAGTGCACTGCTTTTGACTTCAGTCAGCAGAACTCATTGTGCTGTAAATTCAAGGAATGCTTTGATGTCTTTCTACTAACAGAAAGTATAGAAACTAACTGCCCACTAGTGGCCAATAATACACAGTACAGCAGTACTAATTAGAAGCAGGAAAATGTAACAAATAAGAAATAAAGAAGTGCTAAAATAAATTGGACTGGAGCACTTGCAAGCCTCTAAATAAATTGGCTGCTAAAGGATTAATACTGCTAGAATCCAATAAGCCATGGAGAGTGCTGTTAGTACTCACACTATTTGATAGTGGAAATGCAGGCATGCCCTGGTCTGATGTTATCTTCTGGTCTCTGAACCAATTCCAGGGTTGGAGCATGGTCACATGACAGGCGGGGACATGGTTTGAAATGTAAAGTGCTTGGGTACTTTTGGAATGGGCACCTGACAAGTCTAACTTATGGATTACTTTTCAAAGCAGCCAGCATGAGGGAAGATTAGGGCTGCAACTAATGCAGCCTATTTTTTTTCTCATTGGGTAGCTTATTATCTCTCTTGGCTTACCATATTACAAAAGCCTTGTATAATTTTTTTTAACAAAAGTCTTGCATAATTACGTATTTAAATACTGTCTCCATTAATGATCATTAACTGATCATTAGAACGATTATTCCGGGAACAAGCACTGTACAGACATCCTGTTCTAAAAGGGGGTGGGCAAGAGAGGCATTGAATAAGTGAGCAGTGACCTGCAGAGCACACGCATAAGGAACAATATTCTAATTTGTCGCTTTGCAGTCTCTCATGGCGGATTACTGAATGACATCAGTGGACAGTTCACACGCAATATATTTTTAACCCAAAACAACTTTCTCAGTTTTTACCAAAAACACCCAAATCATTAGTTCTGCTCCTATACGTTCTGCTATAACCGGTTCAGCTCGCAGGTGTTTTCACCTCAAGGAAGGAAGCAATTTTCCCATCAGTGCTCCTCCTATTTATTTGCCAAATAACTTTATCACTACTCATCACATGTAGATGATCTATATCTTGTTTTTTGGCACAAATTAAGCTTTTTGCGGGCAATACTTGTTACTAATTACTTTATTTTCTATGCATTTTATATAAAAAAACAAAATACACTATTTCTCCAATTTCCTCCCCTATAGTTTTAAATTCAGCAATACTACTATAAATGAAACCCATTCATTTTATTTTAGTCCATTAGTCCAGGCTATCACAACATTTAAATTATTATGTTCCTAGTACAATGTCTGGCGCCAATATATTATCTAGGAATAAAGGTTTATTTCTTTTTAAACAATGCAAATTGCCTGACTATCCTGCTGATTCCTTACCGCTAATACTTTTAGTTATGGATCCTGAACAAGCATGCAGATCAGATGTTTGATTGGATTTGCTGCATGCTGGTCTCAGGCGAGCGATTCAGACACTACTGATGCATGAAAGATCAGCAGGACTGCCGGGCAACTGGTATTGCATAAAAGTAAATAAATATGGCAAGCTCCATATCCCCCTTACAGGTGTTCTTTAACTTCTTGTGTCCAACTACATACTTTCTCCTCATTCATGTTCTTTTTTTCTTTAAACTGGATATAGATAAAATAGAAATTGTAATCTTACTGCCTACTGGTTTAGATCCATACCTACTGTAAATATTACCCTGGATAACACAACATTCAAACCTCACATTAATAAGTTAACCTCCTTTTGACCTCTTAGCACATCTTACAAACTCCGTCCTGAGGCAGGATGCAACTAAGATGCTGTCACATGTCCACACCAGACTGGACTATTGTAACACCCTCATCTCTTGGGTGTACTAAAGCGGCTGGTCAGTTCCTCCACCAGATGTTCATCTACGGTAGTATAGGTTTCCTCCATATATGTTTGGCGGTCATCAACCTTTGAAATCCTTAAAACATTACCTAAAAACTTTCCTTGTCAAAGCATGCAGATAATCTCACCTAGATCACATTAGCTAGTAAGTGACTGACTTCTGTTTGCTCATCATAACCTGGGACACTGGAGAAGCTGGGACATTGGAGAAGAGGCCAGGACAGTCACACGACAACTACTGAGTAACATGGAAGAGGCCTGGACACTCGCACAAATACTGAGTGAGGTAAGGTCTGGGACATAGAAGAGGCCAGGGCAATCACACTGAGTGAGGTAAGGCCTGGAAAATGGAATAAAGGGTCAGGACAGTCACACAACAACTACTGAGTGAGGTAAAGTATGGTACATGGAAGAAGATGCAGAGGAAGTCACATGTTAACTGCTGAGTAAGGTAAGATCTGGGACATGAAAGAGGAGGCCGAGGCAGTCAAGTAATAACTGTTGAGCGAGGTAAGATCTGGGACATGGAAGAAGAGATGGGGCAGTATGACAATTGCTTAGCGAGTTGAGGTCTGGAACATTGGAGAAGAGGCCAATACTGCCAAATGATGACTTATGAGTGGCTGAATAGTGTATTGGTTAAGGGCTCTGCCTCTGACACAGGAGACCTGGGTTCCAATCTCGGCTCTTCCTGTTCAGTAAGCTATCACCTATTCGGTAAGGAGATCCAGGGCAAGACTCCCAAACACTGCTCCCATCTCCGCAAACTTGGGGTAATTAAAAAAAACTGAGGCGTTATATATATATATAATACATATTTATTATAACTCACCTTTAATTTTATTACATTTATGGCACGAAATACGGTTTTAAAAGGCTTACGAAAAAACATAGGAAGTACATTGGCTTAGGTATGACCCAGAAAGGGGTAAATACACTGAAAAGGTTAAGGACCACTGTGATACATGGAAATAGAAGCCAGGGAAGTCACATGATGACTGAGTGACACAAGATCTAGGTCTAGGACATAGAAAAGGAGGCAGAACAGTCACATGACTGTAACATGTAATTTTTTTGGCTTACTATTTAATCACAGCAGCATGCAGGTGGAGGGAGTTGTGCCAGGTTACTATAAGGTTGTCCAGAGTTTAAATGTACGGATATCTGACAGTAATGAAAAGGCACTCTGGCTTAGTAAATACCACCATTTCAAACTTCCCAGTGTTAACACAGTAAATGCATTACATGTCATCACATCAGACGTTAGGAAATATTGTAAAACTGAGAGGGAAATATGTGGTTCTTAGGGGACAATTCCCTGAAAGGCTTTTTTAGCATGTTCCAACTAGCATGATTAATCTTTCTACAGATACTAGCCTCTCATCATTACAAATCTGGCTCAGTTTGATGGATTGTTCTGTCTCGAGTGAATTGCTTTGTTGGTCAAACTGGCCCAAATAATTATAGGTTTATTTAAACTTTAACACCATGTTCACAGTGGTGCATTGCGGTGTGGTACAATGACCACTTTGTAAAGTGCCTTACTGAACTGCAATGCACTGTCTATGCGACGATCACAGTGCGGTGCGTGCATTGCGGTATAACAGTTTGAGGCATGGTAGCATTACCGGTAAATGCATCGTTAACAGTGAAAGTGAAGCATACTTATCATCGACTGTCTGCTGCACCGTACCCGACGCAGCGGGAGCATAACGTGCGGCACCACTGTACCAATTTGTTGCGTTCCTGCTGTCACAGGGAATGCAACATAACGGCCAGTGTGAACGTGGCCTAAGGTGACCTTGATTAAATCGTCACCTAGAGGTATAAAAAAGGGAGCAGGCTTAATATCACATTTTTATAACGGGTTTTAATACCCCTTAAGTGCAACTACCACCCTAAAGTGCTTACTCTGCTCCAATCCCTTTCCTGTGTTTTCATGAAACCCCACAATCTTAGATATATACTGTTTAGAGGCCTTAAAATCTAAGATTCTGAGAACTTTCCTGTCTGTTCCTATTTATCCGGAACCAATCCCAGCAGATTTATGGACAACAAAGATGGTCCCATTGGTTTGCGGCCAACAGGAAGGTCCAGGCCAAAGTTCTAAGTGGGAAAAGTGAATACCTCTGTTGAATTTGCACTGGGGATTAGGAGGATCTCAGAGCACATAGGAACGGGTTGTAGTGTAGCAGATAATGTTTTGTATCTATGTGTTAACATATGGTAAACATTTAGCCCAACGGAAATGACAAACTGTTTCTGCAATTTTTCACACAATGCTCCGTAGGGTCGCAAAACAACACTTTCTCGTAATAACACTGTTTCTTTTAGCAGGAAAAAAAATTAAACTGCTTGACGGGGGCATTCTCCTTTCTCTAATTTTTTTATGAGCACTCCAATGTTTGGCAAAAGTTTCGATTTTTTTATTTCAAAGATTAGGCAATGCTGAACAGAAGTAATAACTTCTTTTACTGGTTTCAGTACAGAACCAAATGTAATGCAGACTTAAAAACATGCTGACTTCCAGCATACTCTTTAAATTACATTATGTATAGACTGTGACTCACACATGCATTACCTGGAGACTTTTCCACTCCCAGCCATCCCCTATATTTTGGGAATGTTTCACAAATTCCATGCAGCAGTATCTGAACTTCTCTTCTCCCAGGACAATGTTGTCTTTGTTTTCAGGATCCATTCTGGGACAACAACCTGTAAATAGGAGAATGGAAAATGGACAATGATGAATACATTTTGAAATGTGTAATTTGAACATCCTGGTTTGAAATATTATCCCCTCTATTTTTCTCCCTAAGATTTTCCTCCAAATCGAGCAGAAAGACGGCTCAATGTGGAACTGGTTACGGCCATCGCTGTAACTGATAACATCTGGAGGGTTGTTTTTAGAAGAAAAAAAAATAATGTTCCTGCTTTCCTTCCACAATTTCCATTATTGCAAAATTAAATTCATTCTGCTCATAAAGTCAACAATGATCCAAATGGTACATAACAAGCTATATGGCAAAGAAAAAAAACAAGAGTGGAGTTTCATTAAGAAAAAACTCCAGCCAAAACCATGCTATAGGGGAAGTTACATTTTGAGTTAAATCACTGCAGCTTCATCAATTAGACCATAATGTCAAATTTTGCCCCCAGGTAGTTTCCCAACTTTGCATTATGTTTGGCCCACTCTAAAACACTAGGGATGCTGTACTGGGGGTAAAGACCTAGATCACCAGTGAAGCCACATGTGGAGGGAGGGGGAAAGCACGAGACACCAGGGAACTGTGTTGGGGGGGGGGAGGGGAGATCAATAGACACCAGGGAACTGCAAAGGGGAGAAAGGACCAATAGACAACGGGGAACTGTATAAAAGAGGGCCACTATACACCAGGGAACTTTATAAGGGAGGGAGGGGGGCCATTAGACAGCAGGGAACTTTATAAGTGAGGAAGTGGTCATGAGGTTGGCCCGCGACTTGGCCCTAGTGTTTAACTGTCGGCCCACTTTGTATTTGAGTTTGACACCCCTGATTTAGACTCATGCATTGATTTTATTGGCTCAAGCTGCTATCAGGTGCAATGGAAGCAAAAAGACCAGGTTCACAAGATCAAATGGCCCAGACAGATAGCAGTTTTTCATAGTCCTCTTTCCCATTAGAGGTTGAAGGCAGTGAATCCACCGACTATCAGCTGCTCCTGTGCAACTTCTTGCTTTTTTTTTACACCAGGTAATGCCACTGAATAGCAAACTATGATGAAAATGGAGGAAAAGAGGGTTGCATTGGCACTGCGGCTTTGTGGGTGAAGCTCGGAGCACTGGCGGATGCAACCGGTTGACTCCTATAGCATGCTCTGAGCTATTAGTTAGTATAATCCCAAGAGAAAACGTGCAGGTCAGCACTGCTATGCATTCAAAATTATTGTGTCATCATGAAATACAGTACAGTACAGTACAGTCGTGAGGTAATACATTCAACATTTAACCACTCTTACTGTACAGAAACCTTTCCTAAATAGATGGAAAAACATTTTCCTCTTTGTGCAGAACATGTCACAAGCCTGAGGACAAAAAGCTCAACTGCAAAGCTTTTATATTGCTCTCTGATTTATTTATACATGTCAGTTAGGTCGCCTCTAATATGTCTTTTCTCTAGTCTAAATACGCCCAGTTTATCTTACATTTCCTGGAGAGATCTTTTATTATTATTATTTTTATTTATTTTATATAGCGCCAACATATTCCGCAGCGCTTTACAAAGCACTTCCCTCGCTCTGATCAATTTTGTGGCCCATCTCTGCACCTGCTCCAAAACGGCAATGTCTCTCCTGTAATGCGGTGCCCAGAAGTGCATTTCAGATGCTACCTTACAAAAGAACTAAACAGGGGCATTATTATTATAGCATCCTGAGTTTTTATTTCCCTTTTATTGCTACCCAAAATTTGATTTGCTTTAGCTGCAGATGCTTGGCATTGAGTATGTGTATTTCAGTTGTTGTCAGCAAACAAGTCCCTCTCCAAGTTGGATGTACCCATCTGCTTCCCATTTATTGTGGATAGTGCTAGACCATTGACACTAGCAAGTGAAATTTCTTAACTCTTCCTGTACTGGAGACAATATGAGACTCATTTCTGTGCAACTAATGTTCTATTTCTTAGCTGTTATGCACATACAAATCATTATATCATAAGTTTATTTTCACTTCAGATTCCCTTTAAAGAAAACCTGTAACAAAAAAAAAGTTCCCCTCGGGGGTACTCACCTCGGGAGGGGGAAGCCTCAGGGTCCCAATGAGGCTTCCCACTCCCCTGTAGCTGCAGGCAATCCAGTGCTGGCTCCCCCAAAGTGTCCCAGAATCCTCCCTCGACAAGCCTGACACGCGCTGATTTATTTACCTTTTCTGGCTCCAGCGGGGGCGCTGTTGCGATTCTCCGCACGGAGATAGACGAAAATAGCCGATCTCCGTCGGGTCCGCTGTACTGCTCAGACGCAGGAGACTTGTGCCTGCGCAGTAGAGCGGGCCGACAGTGATCGGCTATTTCTGCCCATCTGTCTATCCCTATAGAGAGCCGATACTGCACCTGCGCTGGAGCCGGGAAGGTAAATATTTACATCCCCGCTGTTCAGGGAGCTTTATCTCCGCCGCCGTGGGACCGAGGAGGACGGGGGAAGCCTCAATAGGATCCGGAAGCTCAGGGGCGTCCCTAGCCATTTTGTCACTCCAGGCGAGAAAACCCATGGCGCCCCCCCGTGTGGTGCCCCCTGATGAAAATAATCATAACACAGCAATGTTTCACCATAAGATAAAAATAATGTGGCAATCTTCCAGCAGAAAATAATCATAACGCAGCAATGATTCACTTAAAATAATCGTAATGCGGTAATCTTTCACCAGAAAATAACCATGACGCAGCAATGATTTACCATAAAATAATTATAACGCAGCAATGATTCACCATAAAATAATCGTAATGCTGCCAGCGTTCACCAGAAAATAATCGTATGTGGCCAGCGTTCACCAGAAAATAATTGTATGTGGCCAGCATTCACCAGGAAATAATCGTATGTGGCCAGCGGAGGCTTCCCCCACCCCAGGTGAGTACCCCCCAGGGGAGCTTTTTCCTCATTACAGGTTTTCTTTAAGGGAGGGAGTCCCAGAAGAAGAGACAAGACAGAGAAAAGGAGTGAGAAGAGGTGACCAGAGAGGAAGACAGGAGAATATTGTTAGTAGAGCAGAGATTGCATGTAGGATGGTATCTGGAAATAAGATTACAGTCAGTGGCGTAGCTAAGGAGCAGTGGGCCCCGATGTAAGTTTTACAATGGGGCCCCCCCAAGCACTCTATACGTAACAATTGATACGGCGCACCAAAACCTGCTAAGGGCAACTACAGTGTCAGAGGTGTAAGAAGGGGAAGGGAAACAGTTTGTTAAGGATTATCACTATTCAAAGTATCTATAGAAGTGATTATTATGAGCACAGGACCAATAGACAGCTAATACTGTAGTTGAGGGAGGACCCTTCGGGGCCCCTCTGGCCCAAGAGCCCCGATGCGGTCGCTACCTCTGCAACCCCTATTGCTACTCCCCTGATTACAGTATTTAAATATGAAGGCGCTAGTTTGTAAAGAGTTTTGTAGACGAGTCAGAATTTTGAATTAGATGCTTTATGTGGCATCAGTGGATCAGTCCTCCAGTGGTTCAGATCATTCCTGATTGACAGAACACAGAGAGTATCCCTAGGACCTATAATGTCCAAACCTGCACCTCTACAATTCGGAGTGCCACAAGGATCAATCCTATCAGTATTCACATATTGTGTGAATAAACGACTTTCTCCAAGTCATTCACTGTCCGCTACCCTGCTTATCAGCACACACAGAACTGATCCCGGGTCTCTGAAGATACGCTACTGTTTGTTTGTTGTTGGCTAGACAGAATACCGTGTGTTTAACTGTTTTATTCGCAGGACTAGTCAGTCAGTTAGTGGGCTCCACGGTCCCATGGTAACCGCGGTGGTGGCAGTTTACTCTGAATCAGTGGGTGAAGTTGTAATCACCCGTGTCTCACAGGCTCCCTTCTGAGTTGTCTGCGGCTAATTCTTAACGGTTCCTGCGCATTGACTGTGACCAGAGTTCGCACGATCTGTGCGCTGGCACCGTTTAGAAGGCTAAGTGCGGTCAGCCACTAGGGCTCCTGTGACAATATGTGAATACTGAACTCTGCTGCTCGACTCATTCATCTCTCCTCTCGCTCTTCCTCTGCTGACCCTCTCTGTCAAGCTCTTCACTGGCTACCAATTAATGAGAGGATTCAGTTCAAACTCTTAACCATAACCTACAAAGCTCTCCACAATCTCTCTCCCCTGTACATCTCCTCACTAGTCTCCAGATACCAACCCAACCGCAATCTCAGATCTGCACACGAGCTTCTTCTCTCCTCTTCTACAATTACCTCCTCACATTCACGTGTACAAGACTTCTCACGTGCCTCACCCCTCCTCTGGAATGCCCTTCCACAACACATCCGCCACTCTCCCACCTTTGAAATCTTTAAACGCTCCCTCAAAACCCACCTTTTCCGACAAGCATATTCTCTAGCTTAGGCCATGCACCCACTAAATAACCTAATTACGCACTGCCTGTACATATACTGTATACTTCCCCCACCTCTTGTTTCCACCCCATTCCTTTAGATTGTAAGCTCGCAAGGGCAGGGCTCTCACCCTTTTGTGTCATGGAATGTTATTAATTCAATTGCTTGCACACTGTTAGAAATTTATACATTTTAGTCATCCTGTTAAATCAAATTGTAATCAGCAGTGCTGTATCTTGTATCAGTGTTCATATTTTCATGTATATCATTGTCTGTATCATTATGTATCCCTTGTTTGTTTTCTTACATTGTACAGCGCCACGGAATATGTTGGCGCTTTATAAATAAATAATAATAATAATATCCCCTCTGCTGTTTGCAATCTACATGTTGCCACTCGGCACACTTATCCAACGACATGGCCTGACGTACCACTGCTACGCCGATGACACACAGCTATACCTGTCCTTCAAACCTGGTGGAACAGACCCTACTCCAAAAATAAACTCTTGCTTAGCTGAGCTACAGGCATGGATGAATGATAACTGGTTGAAACTGAATGCTGACAAAACTGAGGTCCTGTTTGTCCAAGGCCAGTGCCCGCCATCAAAACAGCTCTATCCTAAAGCAACACCAACCAGGATTGGGAATTCAGACATAAACAGCTCCAACCTTGTGCGCAGCCTTGGCGTACTAATCGATGGGGAATTGAGTTTTAGAAACCAAATTTCATCTGTAGTTAAATCTTCCTTCTTTCATCTGAAGAACATTGCAAAGATTAAACATCTGATTCCCCCAGAGGATCTTCCAACCCTAGTCCACGCCTTCATCACATCACGGCTGGACTACTGCAATGCCCTTTATGTTGGCCTCCCCAAAAAGGACCTGCGTCGCCTGCAATTAGTGCAGAATTCTGCTGCCAGATTGCTAACAAACCAGCCTCGCCACTGTCACATTACACCGATCCTTCGCTCACTGCACTGGCTACCAGTAGGATGGAGAATACTCTTCAAGATTGGACTGCTGACATTCAGATCCCTGCACAATCTGGGCCCTGGATACATGAAGGACCTGCTGAAGCTGCACCACACCTCTCACAACCTCAGATCAGCAAGTTCTGTAAACTTGGTCACTCCCAGAGTGCACCTCAAAAAATCTGGAGATAGAGCCTTCTGCCATGCTGCCCCTACTCTCTGGAACTCCCTACCACACCCAGTAAAGACAGCACCATCCCTGGAGCTATTCAAATCCAGACTGAAAAGCCACCTGTTTAGCCTGGCATTTCCAGATTTATAAAATTCCTTCCTCTGTACCACGTTGATCTGAGCCATACTTATGTGCTTTGAGTCCCACGGGAGAAAAGCGCTTTACAAATGTTATTTGTTGTTGTTGTTATGTAATTGGTAGAGGGGACTGAGAGATGGGAAAGTCACTTCTTTATCATTTTTTAAGGCGGATCAGATCAGGTAACCTGTTAACTAATGCCTACAAGTGACCAGTTAATCAGGTGAAGTGTGATTTTAGGAGTAGGTCTGTTATGTTATAAGCTATTCCACACTACTCTCTTACGTATTTGCTTCTTCCACTTCAGATGACCCATGAAGAGCTGCACTAGCCCGGCCAGTTAATTAGCTGTGGATTATCTATAACAAGAATATCCACTTACTGGATTTAAACTCTCCACAATCAATATTCTTTAACCTATGGCTCTGATTCTTAATTGTTTTCTGCGCGTTTTTACCCAGACACAATGGGAATGTTGTTACTATGACAGATATTACATACCAGTATTTACTAAAGAGTAGCTGTAATGGGGCTGTGGTTGGGCAAAACGGGAATAAAAAAAGTAAGTAATAAACTAAACAGCGGCAATCTGTGCAGTACAATAGCAACAAAATCCACTTAGACCCTGGTATGTACAAAAAGAAGATACAAACATGCAATTATGATAATGCAACAGTACTATCACAAGGCCACATCTTGAATACACGGCACAGTTCTGGGCTAAAGAATCACCCCTATACAAATATGTAAATAAGTAAACAGGCCATTTGGAGAGAGCTTAACAGCAAGTTGTTAAAATAATTACAAGGTTGGTTTATTTACTGAAGGTTAGGAAAACTTTTAGCATTCTATTTACTTTGTAAATAAAGGCAACTTTAAGGTGGCTCCATTAACATGTATAAATGCATCAAAAATCAATAGAAACATCTGTCATGTGACCCTTTTCGCTCCCAAGGACAGAACACAAGGCAAGGGCACATCAGCACTGTATGGAGGGATGAGCATTTTAGCATAAGAATAGGAAAGGGTTCTTTATAGTGACTAGAGTTAAGCTGCATTTTAGAGGATGGTAATGGAAGTTTCATAAAACTGAAAGTGTTAAGTCACTTTAGTACATACATTTGTATAAGGTGTATGATCATACAAATCACTTTGTGTAGATAGATAGATAGATAGATAGATAGATAGATAGATAGATAGATAGATAGATAGATATGTGGAATCTTGGTTTGCGAGCATAATTCTTTCTGGAAATATGCTTGTAATCCAAAGCACTCTTATATCAAAGCGATTTTCCTCATAAGGATTAAAGTGAGTCTAAAGCACAGTAAAAAAAAAAGAAAAAAAAAAAGACACCTACCTAAGAAGAGGGAAGGCTTTGGGTCCAGTAGAGCCTTCTATTCCCTCTCCTGGTCTCCTTGTTTCAGCGTTGGCTCGCCCATTAGATATCACCAATTGATGGGTCAGAGACAGCTCTGTTCCACCACGGGGTGCTTCGGACGTCTTTGGGAGCCCGAATTCTCCCAAAGACGACCTGCTCCATACTGCGCATGCGTAAGTGCGCTTTCTCATACACTCTGCACGTGTCTTGCTCTCCAGTGCAGCCATGACCCCATTCAACTATACTGAATAGAGCAGCATTCATTGCACACACAAATGCTTGCAGCAGTGATATAAGGCAGTCTGAGACACGCTGCTGAAATAAGTTCAGCAAGATGACAGTGTGTGTGCCCAGGACCTTAAAGTGTACCAGAGATGAAAAAAGCTGAAAGAGGAACTTCAGCCTAAACAAACATACTGTCATTAAGTTACATTGGTTATGTTTATTAAAATAGATAGGTAATATAATCTCTCACCAACACTGTTTTAAAAGAACAGGCAAATGTTTGTGATTTCATGGAAGCAGCCATCTTTTTGGTTGAAAGGAGGTGACAAGGAGTATGAGACACAGTTCCAACTGTCCTGTGTCCTGATCAACCCACCCAGCTGCGTGTGCTAGGCAATGAGAACAGCAAGATCAGAAATCCCATCATGCTTTGCACAGCATCAGGGGAAAAATGCCCGGGCAGATTTCTTTGATGGGGCGGAGCTTAGCGTTTGTGCAGCTAAAAATGAGGCTTGTGTAAGAAAAACAAAGTTTTGATGCTGTGAAACTGTTAAAGAAACACCAAGCCTTTTCAGTGCTGCTGAGATTTTTAGTCTGGAGGTTCCCTTTATTAACCTCCTTGGCGGTAACCTAGAGTAAGGGCTCGTTTCCACTATCGCGAATCTGCATGCGTCCAACGCATGCAGATCCGCACATGTAATACAAGTGGATGGGCCTGTTTCCACTGTAGCGTTGTTGAGGTGCGTTTTTTTCAGCGTGAAAAAAACGCACAAAAGAGCCAACGATTTCCGTTGAATCCGTGCGAATCGCCGCTAATGTATTTAATAGTAAAAACGCATGCGTTTGTTACATGCGTTTTTACCCGCGATTTCGCGTGCGATTTCGCACCTTTTTCAATTTTATTTAGCCCTGGCAGTGTCATGGTTAATTTCGCATGGCACCCTGCCATGCGAAATCGCAGGCGAAATCACGGGTAAAAACGCATGTGGAAACGCATCCGCATGCGTTTTTACAAGCGTCGGAATGCGGCCGAAATCGCGTCGCAACAGTGGGAACGAGCCCTAAGGCTCAGTATGGAAATCTGTAGCTCAGACTTGTAATCCCGAGCTGGATCCATGGAAAGTGTGTCATGGAATCTGTATGTCTTTAGAAACTGCCTATCACTATCTTTTTGCCACTACAGTCATGGAAAAAGTTTTGAGAACGGGACAAATACTGTTTTTTGCAAAGTTTGTTTCTTCAGTTTTCATGATGGCAATTTGCAAATATTTCTCAGATTTTTTGGGCATCTGGAAAAACAGTGATACGTGGGTGGGGTTTAATTTTTTTTCTCCGACCACAGGACTGCATTTTTCTTTGTAAACGGTACTGTACTTGTATTTCATACGTTTAGTTTAACATTTACCTCCACTGGCAGACTGGTGGCCCAAAGATTTAAATAATGAGAATATAGCAAATGGAACAAGTTAAACAAGCTAGTTGGCTGTTAGCACTAAACCTTACTACTAAAGTGATGTGGATGCTTCTATCCCCCCCTCCCTTACAATGGTGTAGTGGCCATCATATATGACTGTTCAATCCCTGGGGTGACAATTATGTCACCTCAGGAAATCCCAGTACTTGGACTTGTCAGTTACACCTTGTTACAGCTTGGTATAAGTGATAAGAATCAGACCATAGTTACACAGGATTAGTAGTTATGTCAGTTATCCAAGGGTTCCACATTTCTCTAGACATATTCTGGCTGAGTAGAGCAACTTTATTCAACTGCAGAGAAGAATATTCCTTTTTTCCAAAAAGTTGTAGTTGTGGATCTGGGGCTTTCTATGACGCCTTTTGCATAGTAGAATAGTGACAAACCTATCAAAGATCTTTCTGAGGTACGAAGCACTACTGAGTCTATAATACCTCAGTGGCAACAAATGTGCAAAGGTATGTACACACATGCGATAACTGTCGGCCAATAATGTCTGTTTCAGCCAAAGATCATTCTGTGTGTACAGTGGCCGCCGATCGATCCTGCTTGGGCGTCAGTAGTCATCAACCACCCCCCCTTCCTATGGCATGAGTATCTACGTCCCTGTTTAGTAAATAAGGATGTAGATACTGCTGCGCGATCCCGCACGCTCCCGCGCTCGTTACTGCCGCCGTTCATTAGCCGGGAGATCAATGAATGGGAACACAGTTCCCATTCATTGATCTAAGTCCCCGTGTGAATGGCTGCAGCCATCCATGAGACGGTGCCCCCATTCACAAAGCCCATCCACGCAGTGCTTCCTCTTAGCATGCTTCCTCTTAGGACATCTTGTGACCAAAAAGTAAAATTACATTGATTTGTTTTTCAATAAAATACATACATTGATTCTAGATTAACCCCTGACCCCCCACACTCCCCAATACTTCCCCAAAAAATTTTTGGGTAAATTTTTTTTAAATTACAATTAAAAAAAATACATAAATAGTTTCCTTAGGGACTGCATTTTTTAATGGATATTGCATTTTTATGTCAAGAGGGTATATTACTGTTAGTTTCTAAATTATGGGCTTGTAATTAGGGATGGATTCAAAAATGTAAAAATGCACCTTTATTTCCAAATAAAATATTGGCGTCATACATTGTACTAGGGAAAAATGTTAAACGTTGCAATAACTGGGACAAATGGGCAAATAAAATGTGTGGGTTTCAATTACGGTAGCATGTATTATTTTAAAACTATAATGGCTGAAAACTGAGAAAATGAATTTTTTCAAATTTTTTCCTGTTAAAATACAGTTGGAATAAAATAATGCTTAGCTAAAAGTACCCCCGCCCCTCCCCCCCCTAAAGAAAGCCTAATTGGTGACGAAAAAAAAAACAAGATATAGATTGCTCCGTTGTGATACGTAGTAACAACGTTATAGACGAATGAATTGAAGGAGTGCTATTGCTCTGGTGTTTATGGGGAAAAACTTTGGAGGTCAAGTGGTTAAAGCGGATCTCCAGCCTGCAAGTTCATAACCAGCAGCCTTCATGTAAAAGAAAGTTATAGATACCTGCTCTGCCTTCTCCCTTGAAGCCATCTCAAAGACCCCAAATCACTTGATGTTCGGCGAGAGGTCCTGCCTCCCTTCTCTACATGGAGAAAAAACCCAAGATGTTGACCATAGTAAACATCTTGGTGTTTTTCTTCGGGGAGGTGGAATACACACATCCAATTCTGATTGACAATTTTTACCATCTCCATGAAGCATGAGGGCCAAAATACTTTGAATACTATGAACAGATTGTGATGGTAAGCTCTCATACTACATGGGGGTGGTAAAATTTGCCAGTCATCGGCCAGTCACAATTGGATGTGGATACACACTCTAAATCCAGATCTTCAGTGTTGTGTGCTGGGAAGTAAGCCAGGTACACACATCCACTTTTAAGTGGCCAATTTTACCACCTTCATGTAGTATAAAGGTCAAAAGATTTTGAATACTATAAACAGATTGGCCTCAATTCACGAAGCTTATCTCCTGTCTTTAATAACGTTTCTAGAGTGGTCACCATGGTGATGAGGCATGTCGTATTCAGGAAACATTTTACCTCAGGCAAACCTAAAGTTAACTCTACTGTCTTTAAGTTAACTCTTCAATCCTTAAAATAACTCCACAGTTAAAGACAGGCTGTTTATTAACTGCGTGTGAAAATTACTACAGAGGAGGTAACTTAACTACAGAGGAGGTAAATTAACTACAGAGGAGGTAAATTAACTACAGAGGAGGTAACTTAGGGAATGAAGAGATAAGATAACTCTCTTACTGTGTGGAGGTAAGATTTCTCTTGCTCTATTATCTCCAGCATGATCTTAATGAATTGAGGCCATTGTGTAGGTAACCTCTTATACTACATGGAGATGGTAAAATTGGTCAGTTAATGGCCAATCAAAATGGAAGGTTTGTACACTATGTTAGTCTTGGCCATTTCCAAATCATGTGTAAAAAAATCTCCTGATGTAGACTAAAGCCTGGTAAACATGTTCAATTTTGATTGCGCAATGCGTGGCCAATTTTACCACCTCCATGTAATATGAGAGTCAACCGATTTTGAATACTATGAGCAGATTGTGTAGGTAAACCCTCATACTTCATAGAAGTGGTAAAATTGGTCGGTGGTTGACCAATCATAATTGAAAGTGCGTACCAGGCTTTACACCTCCAGAATTTGCTCCCTACTTGTTTGTAAAATGTATCTATCCAGGCTGGTGCTATGTATATTCTGAGTAGAATTTCCTTTTGCGGCAGCCTGTGTCTGGTGGCTACTAAGTATCTGAAAGGCTTACTCCACGAATTGTCCCAGTATTTACCATCCAACTGAGGTTACATGACTAGATGTTTAACATGAATACAAACCCAGTTCACGTTACTTGTAAATCATTCCCAGTGCTGACAGAAGGCAATTCATTGATATTCATTCCTATGATGAGATGATGAGACACACAATACTATACTATGAAACAGAGCTTTGCATCTAAAGAATAAGGGCCTATTCACACCATGCAACATGTGCCGCCGCGAGTTGCCAGGCAACACATTGTCACACACGTTGCCATGTGGTGCGTGGTGGCCCCATTCAATTTACTGGAGTGGGGAGAGACTGCGCAAACCATAATGTGGCATGCAAGAATTGTTTTTCCTCTGCCACACTGCACAGCGGGCACCATTTCACACATGGCACAGACATCATTTAAATTAATGTAAAATACTCAGTACTGTATCTTGGCTGTGATGTGATACGCGACACGCCACAGCTGGTACAAAATTAGCCTAAGCTAGATGTGCTTGTAAACTGACCACACACCATAACATAGTGTCAGTACCAATGTGGAAAAGAAAGAAATCAAGGGGATCTTATTCATTTGTGATAGGTGGCATTTCATAGCTTTAGTCTCCTCACTGCACACCACCAGTCATAGTTGTGTCTTCTTTATAAAACAGAGGGAAAAAACAATTCAGGTATGCAAAACAAAAATAGTAAACTCAACATTCTATAGCTGCTATAGTGGCTGGATAGTGTAATGGTTAAGGGCTCTGCCTCTGACACAGGCGACCTGGGTTCAAATCTCAGCTCTTCCTGTTCAGTAAACCTGTACCTATTCAGCAAGGAGTAATTGGGCTAGACTCCTTACCAATGCCTACTGAGTACGCCCTAGTGGCTGCAGTTTAAGTGCTTTGAGTTCGACAGGAGAAAAGCGCAATGTGCATGTTATTTGTCTTGTCTCTTGTCTTGTCTTGCTAAAAAATGCAGTGGCAGTGGGGGGGGGGGGGGGGGGGGGTGAACCAGTTTATGGAGGGCTTTTATTCAATTTGTTACGCAAATTAAAGGAAACACACAGTGAGAGCTGGAGGGTGTCAAAAGTGTCTAGCCCACCCAACAGTAGCTCTGCATCTTAAAGGGAGACTAAACTCTGTATATGATGAAAAGCAAACCCTCATTTAGCACCCTCACTATAAATGTACTGTACCTGTAACACACTTTCCCTGGCACCATGGTAATACTTTTCATTATGTTCATCTTAGTTGAGCATCCATCTTGAGCTCACATCTCCATGAACAATGCAATCGCACCAAAATCACTCTAAAATCGCAAATGCAGGAAAATCCCCACAATCGCTGTAAAAAAACAAAACTATTTCCTCTTTCTAGGCTTAGAAAACAATGGACTGCAGGTTCAAACAGGTACATTCTCTGGACTGTGAAGTAATTATTTATTGGGAAGGCAATGATTTATATACATTTTAATTAAAGGACAACTGAAGTGAAAATATGTGGAGGCTGCCATATTTATTTCATTTTATACAATACCAGTTGCCTGGCAGCCCTGCTGGTCTATTAGGATGCAGTAGTGTCTGAATAATGCCAGGAACAAGCATGAAGCTAATCTTTCAGATCTGACAATAATGTCAGAAACACCTGAGCTGCTGCATGCTTGTTCATGGTTTATGGCTAAAAGTATTAGAGGTAGAGGATTAGCAGGATAACCAGGCAACTGGTATAGCTTAAAGGGGCACTATGGCAACAACATTTTTTTTAAAAAATTCTTTATTTAGAATTTTACACATAACATATAGAAATTATGACATTGATACAAGGGAACTGTAGATAGTACACCTGGTTACATTAACGACAGATTTTCCTATACAATAGGTCAACCAACAGTGTTGATTTTTAAAGTCCAGGTGAGTAGAATACTCGAGCATATCCCTTTATAACCATTAATTGAAAAGATAACAAATATCTTGACGTATTAAACCTTTTCTTAAGCTAAAAGAGTTGCACATGTCTGCCACTCATGTGCGCTTAACTATATAGTCGGAGTTGGAATAGAAGAATACTTTATCTGCATCAAGAGGAACCCGAGGCCCTGAGGGATCATACACTCAAGTGATCCCCCTGACGTAGATCTATTGTCTCCGACATAGTGACTGATTTTCGAGTCGTAGAGTCAATAAAATATTACATGTACCTATATATTATCTATATAGTATAGCTATAAGTGTACGCCCAGTGCACTCAGTGTATACTGCTAATGTCATTATTTGACCCACTGATTAATATATGCATTCAGATGCGTAATTGGGTCTATAGTATCTAATCTAGTGCTGGCAGTAACAAAACCAGAGAAATAGGAAAGTAAGAAGGGAGGATAAAGAAAGAGAAAGAGGTATAGGATAGAATATAAAGAAGCGAGTTTCAAATTCGACCCATCGCAGCCCATATAGCGATCACATACACTGAAGTTAATATTATTATCGTTTAATGATAGAAAGGGGAAGTATAAATTCCTTCAATATGACCTATTCTAGGAGTTTCAGAGTATTTCTCCATATTCCTGTGTAATCCGCCATACATCCCATGGCCTCCAAATCTCATTGAACTTGCCTAATGTATCATTTAGACGAGCCGTGAGCTCGTCTAAATGATACATTTAGACGACCTCTCTTGACCTCCAGAATTTCGTTAATCAAAGCCTCTGTGGTTGGTGATTTTGTTGAACGCCAATGTTTGGCTATCAAGCGTTTAGCCGTGTTTAAAATGATACTCGAGAGCTTACTGGTTTTACGTGTTTGTCCTGGGTATGGGTATCCCAATAGCATATTTAAAGGAGTACACTCTAATTGTGTTTCCAAAATTTCGCTCAGAATATTTTTAACCTTGTTCCAAAAGGGGGATATACGAGTGCACTCCCAGAATATATGATATATGTTGCCCTGTGTTTTCTGGCATCGCCAGCAAGAGCTAGGGATGGTTGGGTTCCATTTATTGATGATCTCTGGAGTTCTATACCATAAGAAAAGTACCTTATAGTAAGTCTCCTTATGCGTCGTACATATGGGGAGTAGGGAAGAGGCATTCCAAAGCCTCTGCCACATGGGGGGTGTAATATCAATAGATAGGTATTGAGACCATTTCATCATATATCTATGTGTGAACGTATCGTTTAGTGGAGTGGCTAATATTCGATATATCGTTGAGATGAGATGAGGTTGAGTATGGCCCCTTGCGCATAGCATTTCAAAAGATGTGGGCGTCTTGAATGACCATGATCCACTTAGTGAGTGTATAAAATGTCTAATTTGGTGATAATTATAAAGCATCAATGGTGATAATTTAAATTTCACCTTCGCTTGTTCTGGGGTGTACATGTTTTTAGTTAAAGGATCTATTAGGTGTCTTAGTTGAAAGACCCCCTCTTTTAACCAATGTTTTACAAAGTAGGGCATGGAGCTATTTGGTAGATCAGGGTGAAACAATATATTGGTTAGCTTGGATGCTGGAGATATTAAGCCAAATTTTTTATTACTGTAGGACCAGATATTTTTGGTAAATTGTATTGTCTTCAGTAAGGGTGTGTGTACTAGGTTGGCGTTCCATAAGAGAGAGCATGGATGTATTGGTGCTAACCATATTTTCTCAATCTCCATCCATTTAGTATATGCATGGTAATGAGTCCATGGCACCACCTGCCGTAGGTGGGCGGCCAGGTAATATTTAATAATGTCAGGTAGTCCAAGACCTCCATGTTCCTTCCGAGTGATCATAACAGAGTTAGGTATTCTATGGAATTTCGAGGCCCAGATGTATTGTAATATATCTCTCTGTAATGAGCGTAGCGAGTTCATTGGGATCCTAACAGGTAGGGTCTCAAATAGATACAAAAGTTTAGGGAGAATGGTCATTGATACACTATAGATTCTTCCGAAGAAAGATAATTTGAGAGGGGACCATTTATTAAGCAACTGTCTAATTTCTACAAAGAGGGAGGGGAAATTGTTGATGTATAGTGAATCATAGGGCAACAACATTTTAACATTTAAAATATGTGCAAACATATACAAATAAGAAGTACATTTTTTCCAGAGTAAAATGAGCCATAAATTACTTTTCTCCTATGCTGCTGTCACTTACAGTAGGCAGTAGAAATCTGACAGAAGTGACAGGTTTTGGACTAGCCCATCTCTTCATAGGGGATTCTCAGCAAGGCTTTTATTCTTTATAAAGATATTCCCGAAAAAGGATTTAAACAATGATGCTGGCCAGCGTCCCTGCTCGCTACACAGTTTTTTTGGGCAGTTGGACAGAGCAACTGCCATTCACTAAGTGCTTTTGAAAAGAAATATGTCCCAGAGAATCCCCTATAAAGAGATGGACTAGTCCAAAACCTGTCACTTCTGTCAGATCTCTACTACCTACTGTAAGTGACAGCAACATAGGAGAAAAGTAATCTATGGCTCATTTTACTCTGCAAAAAACGTTCATCTTATTTGTCTATGTTTGCACATATTTTAAATTTTACAATTTTTCGCTGTAGTGCCCCTTTAAAAGGAAATAAATATAGTAGCCTTCATATCCCTTTGCTTCAGTTGCCCTTTAACCATTTCCGGACCGAACGTCTCTGGCCACTTTAAAGTGTACCAGAGCTCCCGAAAAGAAAACGTTTTATACATACTTCTGTCAGTCAGGGCCAGTCTACGTAGGAGAAGTGTGCCCTCTACGTATCTCTTCAGCGGCTGCTGGAGAGATACGCAAACAGCGTACTTTTCTTACATCAGACTGGCCCCGACTGACAGAAGTGACGAAACCTGGTTCCCGAAGCTGCAGACAATGGAGGACGGCGGCATGGGAGCGATCCGAGCTTACGGGGCTGGAGGAAGCCCCAGGTAAGTATAAAACTTTTTCTTTTCATGAGCTCTGGTTTCCTTTGACCAGAGCCGTCCATGCCCTTTTTAGTACTGCGATTGTTGTGATTGGTTCATAGCAATCACGGGGTCAGGAGCCAATGAAATCGGCTTCTGACCAATATGCGGAAGCTCTGCTGTCAGCGTGCCAGCAGAGCGAGTGAGTGCAGCGACATATAGAGTGGCGGGAACGGCGAGAGCGTCGATGATTGATATCTACGCCATGGCAGGAATAAAAGGAAGTAAACGGCATAGATTTCAAACAATTAAGTGAGTCCAGCTCCACTTGCTTGACATGTTGAATTGGAAGGCCCTTTGGCAAAAGCAAACAAACCCTTTTAGAACAATTTGAGGGAACTTGGTTCATAGCTTGACTAGTTCAACATGACATATAGTTTCTACATATTTGTACTGTTTCTGTTGAATTACTTATATGAACTTGATGTTTGAATGACCAGTCTATCCTGATGTTTTCATTCATGTAAATATGAAATATCAAAGAGTGCATGCAGTGTATTTTGCTAACAATTTATTGTAAAAAAAATAGCATCCTTTTAGTTCATGAATACAACAACTGCGGCGGTTGAACGCGTGAATAACTGTCCTGTATGCCCTAGAAATGGCCATTATTGCTAAAGTCTGCCCCCCTAGCAGAACTCTGGCAAAACCTAGCAGAAACATCCAGAGCCTTGTGGTCACCCCCACCTGTGTTACCGTGACTCGCTCTCATCTTGGCAACTGCTGGTCAGCCAAGGCACCAGACTTCTCGAAAGGCATTGGCTTATTCAATGGGGACCGAGTTTAACACCAATTCACATTTATTGTGAACATGTGAGTTATTCACCAAAGTTATGTTCAGGAACTATAACGAGGCCATTACCTACAAGCAAAGATACACAGAAGATACTCTTTAACCAGTTCACCCCCAAGGGTTTTTACCCTAACGGACCGGAGTAATTTTCACCTTTCAGTGCCTCTCCCTTTTATTCCCTAATAACTTTATTACTAATCACAACAAAATGATCTATACCTCGGTTTTGTTTTTTTTTGCCACCAATTAGACTTTCTGTGGGTAGTACATTTTGCTAAGAATTTTTTTATTCTAAATGCGTTTTAATGGGAAAAATAAGAAAATAATGGAAAAAATTAATTATTTCTCAGTTTTCGGCCATTATAGTTTTAAAATGTAAGGTTCTCCTGTGGATAAAACCAACACATTTTATGTTTAGCCACTTAACGACCGCCTAACTCCGATAGGCGTCGGCAGGTCGTTAGTGGTTTTACATGGAAACAGCCGCTCGTTCCAGCGGCCTTTCCATGTCAGTTCACGGAGGGCGTGGTTCCTGATCTGTGCTGTGGGCTGGAGAGCCCACGCAGCACAGAATCATCCAAAATAGCCCGGTCCTTAAAGAGACTCCGTAACAAAAATTTAATCCTGTTTTTTATCATCCTACAACTTCCAAAAGCTATTCTAATGTGTTCTGGCTTACTGCAGCACGTTCTACTATCACCATCTCTGTAATAAATCAACTTATCTCTCTCTTGTCAGACTTGTCAGCCTGTGTCTGGAAGGCTGCCAAGTTCTTCAGTGTTGTGGTTCTGTGATGCATCTCCCTCCTCCAGGCCCTCTCTGCACACTGCCTGTGTATTATTTAGAGTAGGGCAGCTTCTCTCTTCTCTCTTATCTTTTACAAGCTGGATAAATCCTCCTCTGAGCTGGCTGGGCTTTCACATACTGAGGAATTACATACAGGCAGAGCTGTCTGCACCTCTGCAGGAAGAAACAGCCTGACACTTCAGTGGAAGATAGCTGCAGGGGGAAAGAAACTCACAAATGATCTCTTGAGATTCAAAAGGAAGGGTGTATACAGCCTGCTTGTGTATGAATGTATTTTCTATGTGTGGACATACTGTACATCAACCTACTTCCTGTTTTGGTGGCCATTTTGTTTGTTTATAAACAAACTTTTTAAAAACTGTTTTTAACCACTTTTAATGCGGCGAGGAGCGGCGAAATTGTGACAGAGGGTAATAGGAGATGTCCCCTAACGCACTGGTATGTTTACTTTTGTGCGATTTTAACAATACAGATTCTCTTTAAAGAGACTCTGTAACATTCAAAACATCCCCTGGGGGGTACTCACCTCGGGTGGGGGAAGCCTCCGGATCCTAATGAGGCTTCCCACGCCGTCCTCTGTCCCACGGGGGTCTCTCCGCAGCCCTCCGAACAGCCGGCGACTGTGCCGACTGTCATTTCAATATTTACCTTTGCTGGCTCCAGCGGGGGCGCTGTGGCGGCTTTCCATTCCGAACTACACGGAAATACCCGATCTCATTCGGGTCCGCTCTACTGCGCAGGCGCAGGAAACTTGCGCCTGCGCAGTAGAGCGGACCCGACGGCGATCGGGTATTTCCGTGTAGTTCGGAGCCGACAGCCGTCAGAGCGCCTGCGCAGGAGCCAGGAAGGTAAATAATGACGTCACCGCTGCCCGGACTCCACGGAGGGCTGCAGCGAGACCCCTGACGGATGGAGGACGGCGTGGGAAGCCTCATTAGGATCCGGAGGCTTCCCCCACCCGAGGTGAGTACCCCCCAGGGGATATTTTTATGTTACAGTTCCTCTTTAAGTGGTTAAATTAAGTCCCTATCACAATGTATGGCAACATTATATTATTTGGAAATATAGGTGTTATTTTTCTGTTTTTTTGTTTTTGTTTTTTTGTCCAGTCCGTAATTACAAGCCCCTATGTATTAAAGTAAAAGTAAGTTTCCCTCATAAAATATAGATTAAAAAAAGCTGAGTCCCTAAGGCAACTATTTATGTATTTTTTTAAACTGTTATTTTCTTTTTACAAGTGTTTGGGGGGGGGGGGGGGGGCTACTTTGGAAGTGTAAGTTATTAATTATATTAATATTGTGTATGTATGTATAAGCATGTATGTGTAATTATACTTTTTGGCCACAAGATGGCGCCAGTGAACACTTTCCCGTTTGATAGGAAGTGTTCACTTTTTTTTTTACATTTAACTACACTGCGACGGCTTTCTGTTCTATGAATGGACGTGGCCGCTGATCGCAGTTACGTCTATTCATTCCAGGCATTGCGATTGGGTAGAGGACCGCTCGGTCCTCTTCCCCAATCACTGAACACGGAATCCGGACGGAAACGGCGGTGGGAGCGGCGTGCACACGTGCGGAGCGGCGGCGGGAACGAGCGATTTAATAAAACTTCCTGTTGCCGTTAACAGGCTCAAACAGGACGTTTTAATAAGTCAGGATGCCATTAACTGGTAAATATAATTGCTTGTCAGGTTCCTGAGAAATTGTTATTTATTTTTTCTCCATTTGCCTGGATTAGTTAAAGAGGGACTCCAGTGAAAAGAATGTAATAAAAAAAAAGTGCTTAATTTTTACAATAATTATGTATAAATGATTTAGTCAGTGTTTACTCATTGTAAAATCTTTCCTCTCCCTGATTTACATTCAGACATTTATCACATGGTGACATCTTTACTGCTGGCAGGTGATGTCACTGGAAGGAGATGCTGCTTGCTTTTTTGGCAGTTAAAAACAGCTGTTATTTCCCACAATTCAACAAGGCTCCCACAGTGTGATGTCAGGACCTCAGAGCTGTGAGGCGCTGACATCACACTGTGGGAGGGGTTTCACCACAATATCAGCCATACAGAGCCCCCTGATGATCAATTTGAGAAAAGGAAAGGATTTCTCTTGGGAAAGGGGGTATCAGCTACTGATTGAGATGAAGTTCAATTCTTGGTTACGGTTTCTCTTTAACTTCTATAAATCAGTATATATTACCAGAATTCATCTGTTACACTATTGTTTAACCCACAATACTCTAAAAGTATGAATGTGAATCTATTCAGTCTATCCAGTGGAGCGCTACAGATATTCCATGCTATGCTATGGGGAAAGATGTTGATTCAAGAGATCTGGTGTCTGATATCAGACCGTCAGTGTCTAGAAACCAGAAAAGGCTCCCCCTCTGAAGCCAATGCATTCAAGGAATTTATTCTAATCTCATCATTATCTGGGCGTTTTGTGTGAAGGGACACCGTTTCTATTGTAAAAAGGTTGTCTTCTGAGATAAATTAAGGGAAGACTCCACACTCTAGTTTGCTAATGTTAAAATTGAGCTCTATGCTGAGAACCTGATGTTCATCAAGACAAGGCGTTGCTTTGAATACTCAGTTTCGTAAAGAAGTGGGCTTTATGTTTAACAACTCAGTGTGCCATTTCCTCACCCAGTGTTGTAGACACAAATGTAATTTCTGCACAGGTACCCATTCTGCTAGCAGGTGTTTTAAAATACCTGGAGCAGTGCAACATTCACTTCTTTTGTTAAATGGCCTGGACGCCAGTGAAGTTGGTAGAAATGTAGCCCTGGCTTGCCAGATACTCAAATCGGCAAATGGCAGCCCTTTCCGTAGAGGTTTCCTGGTAACTGACTAGGTACCACATTACAGGTGTTTAACCTCCCTGGCGGTACGCAGTTTATGAGGCTGCGTCCGCGGGAGGGATTTTTGGAATAACATTTGTTTTACAGCTTGTAGCTAGCACTAGGCTAGATACCTGTGTCCCCCAAGTCCCCCGGCACCTATCTGATCCCCCCGATCGCCGCCGGCAATATTTACCCAGCCGCAATCCCGCGAGAGCCGCAGCTTCACCATTTAGCTTCATTCGTCGCTATGGCGACGATCGGACACAACGTCATCGACGTCATGTGCAGTCCCGATCCTCCCCATAGTGAAGCCTGGAGCTGATTGGGAGGCTGCGCCATCGCGGGGGTATGTATTGCGGGGGCGATCGGTGGGGACCGGAGGCCCTAGGGGGGCATATTTAGCTAGCCAAGTGCTAGCTGAAGAATATACAACAAATTTTATTTTAAAAAATCCTCCCGGGGCCATGCGATCCCCTGCGGTGGCTAGCCCGACACTGTGTCGGGCTTACCGCCAGGGAGGTTAAAGACAGTATATTTCTGGGAATAGCAAGAGATTCAATTCTCAAGGAATTTTAGGAAGGGAGGGTAGTTGGTGCACAAGTACACAAACACACATATCACCGATAGGTATTGTTCCTAAGAAGGAATTGGGAAGATTTCCCTTCACACATCATTTTTTTCAAAGACCAGGCAGTCAAAATTCAGCATCAATTCCTTGTGTATTTTTCGATGATGCTTTGTATACTCTTCGGAAGTTTGGTGTTGGTTCATCTAGCTAAAGTGCATGTTAAGTCAGCTTTCAAGTTATTAACGTTATCCCTTTTTAGGATTTAATTAATTAGGACTTAATTTTGATGGACAATTATATGTAGACAAATGTATGTGGGCAGTGAGCTTTTCTTTCTCAATCTTCTCTGCCTTCTTTCAGTGGGTAGTGTTTGAGTTATTAAACCAAGATCATTCTATCACTCAAATTGCTTGAAGGTTTTAAACTCCGGACACCCAAACAGTGCCAAAGTACACAATTGTGAAGAAATTGATTGGGTCTCGACCTGGATTTTGGCAATTATAGCCCAATTTATTGTATCATAGCCACAGTAAAGCACACACAACGTTTCTGGATGCAGGCCATTGAGTTATGCCAATCAGATGGGATTTTGCATTGGTGTTCCATTCATCCTTGGTTGGTTAACGGATGCATCATGCTTTGTTGGATTCCTAGCCTAGTGGGCAGGCTAGTGGTGTGGTCAGGTCTGGCATCCTTCTTAAAAATCAATCGGAGATTAAGTGTAATTTCCTTCTACTGGAGTACTGTAATTGTTTCTGTAGAGATTTAGGGCATTAATTTTAAGAACAGATGTATTCTATTACATACTGGCAACAGGGGTGTGTTATACGTTAATACTTTGTCATCTAAATCTGAATTAGATGTTAAGTTGCCTCGTCACTTAGTTTTAATGTGCTTTCGATTGAATGGTTGAAAGCTAGTTATATTAATACAAAAGCTAATAGCATTACTGATGTGCTCTCTCGCATGCAGCTTCATTGATTTTGAGAGTTGGCGCCATAGGCAGATATGGAGGGTTGTCATTTTCCTGAATTCCTTTGGGGATTGATAGATATATATTAACCACTTCGCCATATCTGGACGCATATATCCGTCCAGATAGGCAGTGGTGCGCGCCCCCGCTGCCTCCCGCTGCCCCCCGATCAGTGAATGGGAATATAATTCCCATTCACCGATCCAAGTCCCCGGCAAAAATACCGACGCTTTCTCTTCAGAGAGCGTGGTATTTCTGCCCCCAGGAAACAACTTCTCTTCATTTTAGTTCCTAGATGCGACATCGTTCGCATCTAGGAACTTTTTGAATGTGGCCATCTTGTGGCCAAATAGTAAACTGCACCCACATACCTGTATTGAATAAAAAATACATTATTTTACATCTAAAATTGGCTATTTACCTCCCAAACTAAAATTACCCAAATACATTTTTGTATTAAAAAAAATAAAAAAAAAATTACAATTAAAAAAAAAAAAACTACATAAATAGTTACCTAAGGGTCTGAACTTTTTAAATATACATGTCAAGAGAGTATCTTATTACATTTTTTAAAATTATAAGCTTGTAAATAGTGATTGACGCAAATTGAAAAAATGCACCTTTATTTCTAAATAAAATATCGGCGCCATAAATTGTGATAGGGACGTAATTTAAATGGTGTAATAAGCGGGACAAATGGGCACATAAAATGCATGGGTTTTAATTACTGTAGCATGTATTAATTTTAAACTATAATGGCTAAAAACTGAGAAATAATGTTTTTTTTCCATTTCTATCTTAATCTTCCTGTTAAAATGTATTTACAGTAAAGTGGCTCTTAGCAAAATGTACTACCTAAAGAAAGCCTAATTAGTGGCGGAAAAAACGAGATATAGATCAATTAATTTTGATAAGTAGCGATAAAGTTATTAGCGAATGAATGGGAGGTGAACATTGCTTGGATGCATACAATTTTCGAAGCTGTAGGCTGAAGTGGTTAAATACAAGACATGAAGACATGGATGGACTATTGAGCATTGTGCAGAAGATGGCTCAAGGTTTGTGACCTTCATGATTTTACTACCCTGATTGTTTCAGAATATTTGTCCTGTTGCCTGTCTACTTTTGCTAGGCCAGTCTTATGGTTTGAATAGTGGGGAAGCGCCTGAAGTCTCTATTTTATACATTTTTTGGGTAGCTCATTGGTGTTTTCATTTCACTCCACTAAATTTATAAAAGATTTTAGAAGGGCCATGTCAGACCTGATGATCATAGGCCCATATCTTATGTGGTGTTTCTAAAGACTCTGTTCGCTCTTACAGATATCTTCTTTTCTTCTTTCACAGTGGGACGTTAAAGTCGCACATTATAAAAAATTATAACGTGGACTAATGCACAGTCAAAGTCTGTGCGACATTAACAGTGCACACGTTGCGTTGTATGTAACGTGTAGCAATATTTAGAAAGTTCTGCATGCTGTGCGTTTAGCAATACATTTGCTATGTTATGTGTGTTGCACATGCAATTTTTTTTTTTTAAATGTATCGCATGCGCCGTTTTCATTCCATCAGTATGCGATGAAAACGGCGCACCAAGAGACACATAATGTAGTACAAAATAACGTCTAATTTTATAACCTACATGCACTGCGTTAGGGGCACGTTGTGCGACTTTAACGTCGCATCAAACGCAACGCCCCACTGTGAAAGAGGCCTAAGACCTCTTGTGGATTAATGTCCTTTGATGCTTTTAGAAATGGAGAAGTAACATCCCTTAGAAAGTTAGATGATCTGTATTGTGGTTTTCAGATATTTCACATGGTCAAAATTTGATCAGTTGGCTAAGGGATGTGGAATTTCTCTTTGCCTTCTTCCAGGTTCGCCCATGTGCCCAGTTAATGCAATCCAAGATTAGCTTTCACACCACCAATTTTAGGATCATTATGTAACCATATGGATGCTCACCTTTAACAGCTTTCCAATTCAGGTTTGTGTTATTTTGCAGTTATGCTAGCTTAGGCCTTAATTAATTAAGCTTGAACCCTCATTGATTTCTTGTAGGACCAGCTACTGCGGCTCATAATCTAGTTTTTTAAGGGGAAGTCCTATCCAGTATAGGTAAGTAGAATTCTATGTTCATTCAGAACATTTGTTAACATATATTTCTTTTTTGGTCTTCAATTGTTGGTTGTGTGGATAGTGGGAAATTCCTTTATTCACTCTTTTCAATGTATACTAGATTTCGTAAAATAGATTTTGTCTATAGTTTGTCCATTCCCAGCCATCACGAGCAGAGAATATGTTCCTACAACTATTGAGTGAATTTGTCTCTGCACACTGACAAAGTTCAGGTTTTGTGGTGCAGTTAAGTTTTAGAGGTGTAGGTTTGAGTTTACTTAAGGATCAAAATTATATACTCCCTTCTCTTGCAGTTCAGCCTTTAATCTGCCAGTGGGCGACTCACAGTACAGTTGCGCAGTTTCCTCGACACACCTAAATGCAACCACTGTTGTGCTTAGATGTGCATGCGTGGGATGAACGCAGGGCCGCCATCAGAGCAGTATAAGTATTAATGCTGTATGGGGCCCAAAGAGAGTCTGAGTCCTGGCCAAGCTGGCAGTGCAAGGTACGCTCACTCTGCCCTGCATGCTCCTGTGGGTCTCCTCTGTCTATCTCTCTTCTTTTCTCCCCTACCATGTAATAGCACAATGCAGGGCAAAGCAAGGGAAGGAAAAGAGGAGCTGGCTGGAGGAATAAGCCCCATTCCACACATGACCACACCCTCCCCCCCCCCCACACACACACAGACAAGCCCCCTCCAAGCCTGAGCAAAGGCGAGAGAAAAAAACATGCACATACAGTGGCTTGTAAAAGTATTTTGCCCCCTTGAAGTTTTCCACATTTTGTCATATTACTGCCACAAACATGAATCAATTTTATTGGAATTCCATGTGAAAGACCAATACAAAGTGGTGTACACGTGAGAAGTGGAACGAAAATCATACATGATTCCAAACATTTAAAAAAAAAAAAATAACTGCAAAGTGGGGTATGCGTAATTATTCAGCCTGCTGAGTCAATACTTTTTAGAACCACCTTTTGCTGCAATTACAGCTGCCAGTCTTTTAGGGTATGACTCTAACAGCTTTGCACATCTAGAGACTGAAATCCTTGCCCATTCTTCTTTATAAAACAGCTCCAGCTTAGTCAGATTAGATGGACAGCATTTGTGAACAGCAGTTTTCAGATCTTCCCACAGATTCTCGATTGGGTTTAGATCTGGACTTTGACTGGGCCAGTCTAACACATGGATATGTTTTGTTTTAACCCATTTTATTGTTGCCCTGGCTTTATGTTTAGGGTCGTTGTCCTGCTGGAAGCTGAACCTCCACCCCAGTCTCAAGTCTTTTGCAGACTCCACGAGGTTTTCTTCCAAGATTGCCCTGTATTTGGCTCCATCCATCTTCACATCAACTCTAACCAGCTTCCCTGTCCCTGCTGAAGAGAAGCACCCCCCGAGCATGATGCTGCCATCACCATATTTGACAGTGGGGATGGTGTGTTCAGAGTGATGTGCAGTGTTAGTTTTCCGCCACACATTGCGTTTTGCATTTTGGCCAAAAAGTTCCATTTTGGTCTCATCTGACCAGAGCACCTTCTTCCACATGTTTGCTGTGTACCCCACATGGCTTGTGGCAAACTGCAAACGGGACTTCTTATGCTTTTCTGTTAACAATGCCTTTCTTCTTGCCACTCTTCCATAAAGGCCAACTTTGTGCAGTGCACGACTAATAGTTGTCCTATGGACAGAGTCTCCCACCTGAGCTGTATATCTCTGCAGCTCGTCCAGTCACCATGGGCCTCTTGACTGCAATTCTGATCAGCGCTCTCCCATTTCTGAATTATCACTTGAACAGTGCTTCGTGGGATGTTCAAGGCTTTGGAAATCTTTTTGTAGCCTAAGCCTGCTTTAAATTTCTCAATAACTTTACCCCTGACCTGTCTGGTGTGTTCTTTGGACTTCATGGTGTTGTTGCTCCCAATATTCTCTTAGACAACATCTGAGGCCGTCACAGAGCAGCTGTATTTGTACTGACATTAGATTACACACAGGTGCACTCTATTTAGTCATTAGCACTCATTAGGCAATGTCTATGGGCAACTGACTGCATTCAGACCAAAAGGGGCTGAATAATTACGCAAACCCCACTTTGCAGTTATTTATTTGTAAAAAATGTTTGGAATGATGTATGATTTTCGTTCCACTTCTCATGTGTACACCACTTTGTATTGGTCTTTCACGTGGAATTCCAATAAAATTGATTCATGTTTGTGGCAGTAATGTGACAAAATGTGGAAAACTTCAAGGGGGCCGAATACTTTTGCAAGCCACTGTATGTGCATTGTTATGCAGCCAGGCAGCACAGAATTCACTGTGGAGCATTTCCAAGTGGCCCACTAGCAACAGGAAAAGGTAAGATGACTGTCTCACCTTCTGCTTTCATTCCCCTGCTGTCGCCATTTCTTTGTCCCCCATTCGTCACTGATTGCCCCCAGTCGTCTCCCTTCATCTGCTCTCAGTTTTAACCATTTGTCCATCTCCTGCTTTTGTTGTTCATGTGCCCCCAGCCGCTCAACTGCCCTGTCGTCGCTGTTTGTCCATCCCCATCCATCGCCTTTCATCTACCCCCAAGTTGACACAAAGTTAGCAAAGACTCACATGCTGGTAGACAGTGAAGGTCAATGATAGTCCAAACACCAGCAGGTGAAATTGAGAATTAAACAAATCTCACAGTGGACCCAAATAAAAAATACAAGATTTCAGAAATAAAATCTATTTTCTAAATTATAATAATAAATAGCAGCCTTTTTTCAACTGCATGATGACAAATATAAAATATTTTACATTTATTGGAGGAGCCCCTCCCTTCCTTTCATATTGCCGGGACAGAAACTGGCAAACTGGTGGAGTAGCAGGTGTCCGGCAAGGGAGGAATTGCTAATGGCTGCCACCTGTATAACCTTAGTTATGAAAATAGAAGTGTGAAAAGCATACACTGAAATGCTCATAGGCTTGAAGGAGTGTTTATTTATCTTTGTATGTGTCAGAGTGGTGCCACTAAATATTTTGAATTAAAAAAATATTTGGTTTGAGTCCGCTTTAACATCAGTCACTTCCACACAGATTTTTCAGTATTTATAACTTACTTCTGAGGGCTCGTTTCCACCATAGCGAATCCGCATGCGGCGCCGACATGCGGATTCGCTTGGTACATTGAAGTGGCCGGGGCTGTTTCCATATGTGCGGCGTGCGGGAGCGATTTGGCGGCAGGCCAAATCTGCACGACGGGACCCACAGAATTCGCCTGCGTCGGGAATCCATGCGAATCGCCGTTAATGTATTTAATAGGAAAAACGCATGCGTTTTTTACATGCGTTTTTACCCGCGATTCGCGTGCGATTTCGCACCTTTTTCAATGTTATTTTGCCCTGGCAGAGTCATGGTTAATTTCGCATGGCAACCTGCCATGCGAAATCGCATGCGGAAACGCATCCGCATGCGTTTTTACAAGCGTCGGGATGCCGGCGAAATCGCGTCGCAACAGTGGAAACGGGCCCTCAGGGATAGCTTTGTACTTAGGCTGCATTTCCACTTGTGCAGTGCGAATCGCCGCGGTAAAAATTCGCATGCGGGTCTATACGAATTTTTATGCGAATTCGCATGGATGACGATGTATGCGAATTTAACCATGGCAGTGCTGGTGTGCTTTTCCATTGTTTCTATGCGAATTCGCTTGAAAATTAATCCCAAAACCTCATGCCCAAACCTCATGCGAATTTCCTATTAAATACATTGTATGCGATTCGCATAGCGGTATGCGAATTCTGATGGCTCTGCCATGCGAATTTTTTCTGCACAGAAAAACGCAAAGGAATCCTGACAAGTGGAAACAGTCCCATTCACTTGTATTGCTATGCGAATTTTCATGCGGAAAAACGCATGCGAATTCGCTATAGTGGAAATGAGCCCTTAAAGGGTCACTTAAGGCTGGTTTCACAGTGGGACGTTACAGGCGCACGTTAGAGCAGCCTGTAACGCACCCCACTGCACAGCAATGAAAAATCAATGGGCTGTGCACAGTGCCCACGTTGCGTTACATTGTAACGCAGCACGTCCTGATAACGTACTGCATGCAGTACATTACACGTGGCGAAGCCGCGTTAGACTGTTTGCACATGCTCAGTACGGGTGTTTTTTTTATTTTGGGGGCGGAGAGGAGGCGGGGAGAGGCCGCTACGTAGCCAGGCACATGGCTACTTAATATTCACTGCACTTGCAGTGTTTTCTTCTTGGAGCGGCCGCTGATTGGCTGGCGGGACCACATGATGCGGAGAGCTCCGCTCACGTGGTCTCCGCAGTGCTTCCCACAAAGCAGGCGCGCCAAGAGCTGCTTGTAACGCGGCTCTTGGTAGCGTCCTGCTCCAACACCACCAGGCGTTGCGTTAGGGGCACGTTATGCGACCTTAACGTCCCCTAAAACGCAACGTCCTGGTGTGAAATCAGCCTAAGTCACTGTAAAAAAATCAGTTTTACTTACCTGGGGCTTCCAGCAGCCCCCTGCAGCTGTATCGTGCCCACGCCGACTCCATCAGTTGCTCCTGGCCCCGCCGGCAGCCACTTCCGGTTTCGGCGACAGGAGCTGACAGGCCGGGAACACGAGTGATTCTTCGCATTCCCGGCCACAATAGCGCCCTCTATGCTGCTATATGGTAGATGCTATAACAACAACAACAACAAATAACATTTGTAAAGCGCTTTTCTCCCGTGGGACTCAAAGCGCATAAGCATGGCTCAGACCATCGTGGTACAGAGGAAGAATATAGCAGCATAGAGGGTGCTATTGTGGCTGGGAATGTGAAGAGTCACTCGTTTTCCCGGCCTGTCGGCTCATGTCGCCGAAACCAGAAGTGGCTGCCGGTGGGGCCAGCAGCATCTGATGGAGTCAGCGTGGGCACGATACAGCTGCAGGGGGCTGCTGGAGGCCCCAGGTGAGTAAAACTCATTTTTTTACAGTGACTTAGGTGTCCCTTTAGGGCCTGTTTCAACTACACACAAATTCTGTATGCAGAAAACTGACTCCAATGAATGCCTATGGGAAATCTGCATCAGAAAAAACGCGTTCAGTGGAAACAGGCCCATAGGCATTCATTGGAGTCAGTTTTCTGCATGCAGATTGCGTGTAGTGGAAACAGGCCCTTAAGATAGTGTCAGGTAGTGCATTATGCTTCTTAGACTTCCCATGATTTGTAGTTCAGTTTTCATAAAAATAATATAGTCACATGTACAAGTCACTCTGACAGCTGTAAAGCATTGAGAACGTTTTGTACATGTATTTCTCTACTTTATACAAAGTTTTGGTTGCAAGAACCCTTGTAGCTAGTGTAACGCATTACTGTATGATTACATAACAGAACAAACATCTATTCTTTGGAGGTAAAACTTAAAGTGGACCTAAATAAAAAATACAAGATTTCAGAAATAAAATCTATTATCTAAATTACGATAATAAATAGCAGCCTTTTTTCAGCTGCATGATGACAAATATAAAATATTTTACATTTATTGGGGGAACCCCTCCCTTTCCTTCATATTGCCGGGACAGAATCCAGCAAACTGGTGGAGTAGGGGTTGTCCGGCAAAGGAGGAATTGCTAATGGCTGCCACCTGTATAACCCTAGTAATGAAAAGAGAAGGGTGAAAAGCATGCACTGAAATGCTCATAGGCTTGAAGCAGTGTTTATTTATCTTTGTATGTGTCAGAGTGGTGCAACTAAATATTTTGAATTAAAAAAAATGTTTGGTTTGGGTCCGCTTTAACCACTCAGCGACCGCTTCACCCAGAATTGCAGACACAGAGTGGCTGTCCTGGGACCGTCTAAACCAGGATTGCGTCATCTCGCGATCCGCGAGAATTGCAGGGAACGAGCGCTCGCTCTTTGTCCGTTCCCTGCAGGGTGAGAGAGGCGGCCACAGCAATCAGCCTGCTAGCCTGCGATCACGGCTATCAGGCTGATACACAGAGAAAAATACATTTATTTACATGTACAGCGCTACGATTTACTGCAACACTGTACGGGGGACAGCTCTGTCACTGAGCTGCCCCAAGAGAGTCATAGAAACGGATCCCTCTCATAGGCTGATGCCTATGAGATGCCTATGAAAGGTGATCAAGATGATTGGATGTCGGGGAGAGGGAGGGAGGGGGAATCATAATTTTAAATAAAATAGTGATTTTTATTGGAAAAAAAAATTAATTAAAAAAAAACAAAAACATTGCAACAGCAATCAGATGTCATCAACAAAAAGCTCTGTTGGTGGCAAGAAAAGAGGACAAGATTCATTTGTGTGCTGACTTGTATGGCCGTGCAACGAGCTATTAACCTCCTGAGCGATAATCCCGAGCTGAGCTCGGGGTATATCGCGCAGGAGGATTTCTCAGGCCCTGGTGGGCCGATTTGCATAATTTGTTTAATTTTTTTTTTTTTTGTTACACGCAGCTAGCACTTTGCTAGCTGCGTGTAACTTCTGATCGCCCCCGCTCGCCGCCGATCGCCGTGCCGCGCAGCCCCCCCCCCTCCCCGACCCCTTGCGCAGCCTGGCCAATCAGGCCAGGCAGCGCTGAGGGGTGGATCGGGACTCCCTCTGACGTCACGACGTCCAAGATGTCGGTGACGTCATCCCGCCCCGTTGCCATGGCGACCGGGGAAGCCCAGCAGGAAATCCCGTTCTAAACGGGATTTCCTGCTTACTCTGATCGCCGAAAGGCGATCGGAGTGGGTGGGGGGATGCCACTGCGCTGCGGCTATCATGTAGCGAGCCCTGGGCTCGCTACATGATTTAAAAAACAAAAAAATTAAAAAAAATTGTGCTGCGCCACCTCCTGGGCGATATAATTGTATCGCCCAGAGGGTTAAAGCTGCAGTGGCCTGAAATGTAAAAAATTACCTGGTCACTAGCAGGGTGTAAGCCTGTGGTCTTCAACTGGTTAATTACTCTATTTCACAGAGGATATTTAGAAGTAAAATTATTTGTGACTAGTTCACTTTAAAGAAGTTCTGTCACGTGTCAACACCAGTGTAATTATTCATTACAGAAGCAGCCACTACCAGCTACATAGGACAGTGAGTCATCAGTGAATAGGATTAACAGTGACCTATAACGTGTGTGGTATGCAGGAGTCAGGGGATGGCTGAGCACACGTGCTTTGCTTTGTAATGTAACATTAGTGAACTGCACCAATGGCTGTTATGGCAGGTTTGTCAGAATATTGTGAAGTATGATTAGCTGGGCCAATGACCTCCTTTCCTGAAAACATAACAGCACAGCAGAGAGCAAACCACAAACACATCACCCTAGGATGGTCTAAGAGCTGTTTTCCACAGGCAGTGCTTGACTATACGATTCTGATCACGTGCAGGTCCTAAACTGCTGGGTCCTGCTAAACTGCTGGAAATCCTGTAGGAATGTTTACATTAGCGTGATGCCATTGCGACACAACTCAATCGCAAATATCGGTCCTGCTGCATTTTTCGTGAGTTTGCACTCATGTTAAAAGCAGTTGAGATTCCTATTGAAAAACAGGCTCAGGGCCCATTCACACTGTAATGATCGCTAGCACTTTGAAAAGCGCTAGTGTAATTAAAAAGCACTTTGTGATCCCCAGTGAGAACAGGCCCTAAGGATAGTGGGCTTAAAAAGACAGCAACAACACTGCCACTATGTAATACAGGCACACTAGGTGCACAGGGTCGCCTATAGCCATTTTGTCACTCCAGGCGAGAAAACCTGCGCCCCCCCCCCCCCCCCTGAAAAATAATTGTGATGCGGCAATATTTCACCCTAAAATAATCGTAATGCGACAATGCTTCAACCTAAAATAATCAGCAATGTTTCACTAGAAAATAATTGTAATGTGGCAATCTTTCATTAGAAAATAATGTTAAAGCAGTAGGATCAGCCATACTATGCCAGGGAAAAAATCACATATATAAGTAGATAAATACTTGATCTACTTACATAACATATGTATTATACTGTCCATGTTTTGATTTCAGTGAATGTTTTATAGTAAATGACGAGAATTCTGTTCCTGGTGGGGGCCATGTATTTTGCCCACAGTTAAGGCTAACTCGTGATGTCATTTCTGCCCTTTACTTTTTTTCTTGTCTCCTCCAATCGCTGAGTCGCCTCAGCCTTGCTTGTAAACACAAGTGATTAGGGGATTAGGTTTCAGATAAGCAGCTGGCAGGGAAATAAAGGGAAGAGGAGGAATAGATTATAGATAAAAAGAAACCTCAGCATGCAATTCTTTGGCACCGACTACTAAAGGGCCAGTGCTCCTTAAGTATGTGATAACTCCAAATCATAACAGCAGAAAAGGTTTTGAAAGTTTTGAATGCAGGCTTAGCATCTTTATCACTTAATACACTCAGACCAGTTGCTGTTGAAATTTGATTTTTATGGTGACGATACTGCTTTAGCGCAGCAATGTTTCACTAGAAAATAATCGTAATGTGGCAATATTTCACCAGAAAATAATCGTAATGTTGCAATCTTCCACCAGAAAATAATCGTAATGTGGCAATCTTTCACCAGAAAATAATCGTAATGCAGTAATATTTCACCTTAAAATATTTGTAATACAGCAATGTTTCACCAGAAAATAATCGTAATGCGGCAATGTTTCACCATAAGATAATCGTAATTCAACAATCTTTCATCAGAAAATAATCGTAATGTGGCAATGTGTCACCACAAAATAATCGTAATTCTGCAATCTTTCACCAGAAAATAATCATAAAGCAGCAATGTTTCATCATAAAATAATCGTAATTCGGCAATGTTTCACCAGAAAATAATCATAATGCGGCAATGTTTCACTAGAAAATCATCGTAATGTGGGCAGCGTTTCACCAGAAAATAATGTGCACCTGTAAAAAAAAGCACTTACTCACCTGCAGAAGACTCCTCTCCCGGCGCGCAGCTCCCGATTATCTTCCTGCAGCCAGCCACTGTGCTGACAGGCAGAGAGCACGGTTACGGGAAGATGGCGCCTGAAACTCTGTACTGGAGACACAAATAGCCTCCAGTGCAAGCCTTTGGACGACACCTTCCTGTAGCCCTGCCATGCCTGCCGGAAGACTCCGCAGGATGAGGTGAGCTGCAGGCTGCGGGGAGTGAACTGGCGCAGCGTCTATTAGACACCGCAAGCCAGTTCACAATGGGGGGGGCCCACAATCTGGTGAGGGGAGGATGTGAGCACGGGCCAAACCCCCTTCCTCCCATGGCACAGCCCCCTGCACGGCGCCCCAGGTGACCGCTTGGTCGGCCTGGTTAACCAGGCACCCCTGACTAGGTCACCTTAACTCTGGCGGCCACCTGTTTGCCAGAGCCCAAGTTTGCCTGGATCTTAAAGTACAATTTTACTTTTGTTTTTAAAAAATGCAAAAGACTTTTTGTAAATCAATGGTAAACCAAAATACGTCCTTGGGGATCCTCAGAAGTCTTCGAAAGCACTTATGTCCCTGTGTGCTTCTGAAGACAGGCAGCTCTGTACTGTGCACGTGCAAGCGTTGGAACGAGGACACCGAGAGTGGCCCAGGAAGGACAGTTCTCAGAGCCTTCCCTCTCCAGAGGTGAGTATCTCCCTCTTTTTTTTTTCACTACAGTCGCTTCAGTATCACTTTAACTGATTTGTATATTTTTGGAATATGGGTGAAAGTCCATGGAAATATGAGAACATACAAACTTCATGCACACAGTCCTGGCCCAGATTTGAACCAGGTACCCTGGCGCCGCAAGGCAAGAGTGGTATCCAATAATGCGTACATGTAAAAATGGGTGCCGGTGATAGCTGCTAGTAGAATATACTGACATTAACCCCTCCGGACTCCGACACCCTTTCCACCTGCTTTGTCCTATAAGGGCCCTTTTCCACAAGCTGCGAATCCACAGCATTTCCATTATGTTTGCATTTTGTAAAACACATTCTCATTCACTTGACTAAGAATCGGGGCAAAATCGCCACGCTTGATTTTGCCACAATTTTGAAACATTACGGTTAAAATCAGGTATGCAAGTGACAGTTAATGTCCGGCTCGTTTCGGACTATAGCGTAACCCTCACTGATAAGGAATTACAGCCATAAAACACTTTACTGGCAGAAAATGGACTCTTGGAGAGCAAAAAAGAGATTAAAAAGGGGCAATAGTTCATAGATTTTAGCTCTGGCATACTTTAATGAATTGAGGAGAGGCTATGAAACAGTGAAATTTAAAAATTGTATTTAAATATAAAATAAAACTGTGGGATAGCTAAAAAAAAAAGTCATTTTTAGGAGTAGGAGGATAGATACAATTGTTTATCTCATCATTTTTTTTCCACCTCGGATGTCCTTTAACCTCTTGAGGACTGCAGGGCTAAACCCCCCAAGTGACCAGGCCATTGTTAGTAAAATTGGCCACTGCTGCTTTAAGGCCAAGCTGCAGGGCCGCACAATACAGCACACAAGTGACCCCCCCCCTTTCTCCCCACCAACAGAGCTCTCTGTTGGTGGGGTCTGATCGCTCCCCCCATGTTTTTTTTTTTTTTTATAAATATTTATGTCCGTTTTTTTTTTTGTAAAAACCCATGTTTCTTTAACTATCTCCCCTCTCTCCCTCCCTCCCCACAGCCAGCCAAATGCGGCGATCGGCTGTCATAGGCTTCTGCCTATGAGAGCCGATCGCTCTCTTGGCCCCCAGGGGGACAGCTGTGTGACACGGCTGTCCCAGTACAGCGCTGCTGCCGATCGCAGCACTGTACATAGAAATAGATGGCAATCACTCCGTCTAACAGTCTCCCGAGCAGCAATAGCCGCTCGGAGACTGAAGACGGGGCGGAGCTCCGCCCCCTAAGCAGGAGATGCGCGCGCAGCGTGCGCGCAATCTCCTGCATTAGCTGGCCCCAGGACTTTACGCCAATTGGTGTTAGGCGGTCCTGGGGCTGCCGCCGCGGCCACGCCCACTGGCATGACGCGTGCGGAAAGAGGTTAAAGCAGAGTTCCCCAACTCTGTCCTCAAGGCCCACCAACAGTACATGTTTTGCAGAAAACCACACACATGCAAAGGTGAGGTAATTAGTGTCTCAGCAGAGCTGATTAACTACCTCTGTGGATTTCTACAAAACATGCACTGTTGGTGGGCCTTGAGGACAGGGTTGGGGAACACTGCGTGTAGCCACCCTGGCGGTATAAACAAGCTGAGTTCATCCAGCAAAAACCTGCAAAAAACGTTAATGACGAGCTGAGCGTTAATGACGAGACAAGCTGGAGGGATTCCCCAGGATGGCTGGATGCCTGACTGCACGCTGTGGGTAGCGATCTGTGCTATCCCAGCGTGCAGAACAAGCATCCAGCAACCCTAGGCAATCCCTGGGCAGCCAGCGGCCAATTCCCCCTGCTCCCAGCAACATCACAGGTATTTGCCCGCAAAGCACCCCAAACTTCAGGGACGTGACTAGCCCGTCCCTGCAGCTGTAGCAACTGCCTCTGCGGACCTGAGGCTCATGTCCTAGCGGCAGAAATGGTTAAAGGACAACTGTAGCAAGAGGGCTATGGAGGCTGCCATATTTATTTCCTGTTAAACAATACCATTTGCCTGGCAGCCCAGCTGATCTACTTGGCTGCAGCAGTGTCCAAATAGCACCAGAAACAAGCATTCAGGTAATCCAGTCAGATCTGACAATAATGTCAGAAGCACCTGATCTGCTGCATGCTTGTTCAGGGGCTATCATTAAAAGTATAAGAGGCAGAGGATCAGCAGTACAGCCAGGCAAGTGGCGCGGCACTTTAAAAAATTTTTTTTTTAAATCATGCAGCTAGCCTAGCGCTAGCTACATGATAGCCGCTGTGCAAAGGCATCCCCCCGCCCCTTCCGATCGCCTTCGACGATCAGAGCAAACAGGAAATACCATTCAGAACGGGATTTCCTGTTTGGCTTCCCCCGTCGCCATGGCGACGATCGTCATGACGTCATAAGGAAGTCCCGATCCACCCCTCAGCACTGCCTGGCACTGATTGGCCAGGCTGCGCACGGGGTCGGGGGGGGGGACGAATCAGCGCGGATTGGC